>NC_056725.1:93774272-93924272 GCF_019279795.1 Protopterus annectens
GGGGGTGGATGCTGCAGTTCTTTTTGGTGAAGATACCTAGTAACTCTGAACCTGTTATCTATCAGTTTGCCATCCATTCCCTATTGCAATATTACTAGCTTATCATTTTTTAATGCAACATAGGCAATTTATTCCTCAAGGGCAACAGACACTTTATTTGTAGATGAAACAATGACATATAAAGTTGCTTGCTAGCAGCAACCTTTTCATTAGTTACAGATTTCTTTAATGTGGAATTATTTAGATGCCTTTTACTTCTTCAGAGATTGTGCATATTTATGGATACTGGTGGACTGTAGAAGTTTGAGTAGACTTTTATGATAGAAATGCCCTGAATTGGGCAGTTTTGTTGTTATTGGTGCATGCATTTTTTTTCATTGTTTACTGGAAATGTTCTGAATTGGGCAGTTTTGTCATTATTGGTGCATGCGTTTTGTTTCACTGTTTACTGGAAAAATGTTCAAAACAAATTTAAAATGCCCCCTACAGCTGTACTATATTCTACAAGGAATATAATTTAATAAAATCAGAAAGGTGTATCAATGACCATGTGTATGTTTCATATGCAAGGGGTCTATGATTTGAAAACAGCCCAAAGTTAATCTTTATCTGTCACTGGCAAAAATGTATTTTATTTGAATGTGGGTTTCAATGCTTTTTCAATGAATGTGAGTTTCAAGGGCAGATAAGTTTTAATGTTAAGCCTGTTTTCATTGTGAGATTGCATTGCTTTGTTTAGCAGATGTCTAAGTGTTTGTGCTGTAAAATGCAAAATAAAACTTTCAAATGAAGTCCAAATCATTGTAGAAGTAATCAGTATGCACATTAGTGTTTATGGTAAATGGGGTGAAATAGCCAAGCAATGGTTCATTGGAATAGCTGAAGGGGGGAGGCTCCATTTGACCATGATTTTGTGAAGTGGAAGGGCGGCAAACTCAAAGACAGCCCCTGCTGAACTATACCTCTCAACTGTCCAGGTTTTCATAGAATGAATAGATTTTTGCTTCTTATTTTTTGGTTTGTTCCTCATTAAATGGTGGTTTTCTGGCAAAGAATTTTGGAATTAAGTCACTAAATAATGACAGACACTGAGTTTCAGATATATTTGGCCTTGTCCAGATTTCCTGCATTAACAGGTTGAGAGGTATGTAATAAATTGCTTTAAAGAATTAGGCATATCCAAACCTCTGAACTGTCCCTGATTTTGGCTCAAAATGTTGCTCTTCCCCTAATAATCCCACTGCAAAATGGCAATTTTTGAAGAAAACGTGGAAAGTTTACAATTAAGAAATAACTGTAATAATCAGAGTTATAGATTACTTTTATTTCAGAAATGCATGCAGATTATTTTATTTTCTCAGCTGCTCATGTTAGCAGTACTAATATTAAAAAGTGTCCCTTCTTTGACAGGTTCCCAGCTGTATTGTGTGGCTATTTCATATTTTTGCATCACATTTTTGGTCCATTTTTCATAAAATTGTGTTTTTTTGGCAAATTAGTAGCAAATCATTAAAGACTGAAGTTAGAAAATAATGACAGACATTTGAGTTTCAGATTTAATACCCTTCAGAAATTCATACTAATGCAAGACCTACTACTCTATTACCTTTCTAAGTTTATAAGAGCAATATTTAAAATTGTCCTTATTTTTGGGGCTTGTCCCATTTCTATGTATGGCTTTGTCCAGATTTCTTGCTCTGAGGTTGAGAGGTATGACAAATGTGTCAGGGCCATCACAGTAAGCCAGAGACATTTCAAATTGTGACATACTTGTTGCACCCCACTGCCTCATGTAGTGTGACTCTGGATGTGTCCAAGCAAGGCAAGGAGCAGTTATGCAGTGTAAATGTGCAGAGTATCCCCCCATCCAAGGTAGACACAAGTACTACTTTTATTCTGTCCTTAATTTTGCAGAATGTTCTGGTTTGTCATATTTTTATACTGTTGATTTATGCTTATTATTACTCAGAAAGTGCCTGTTGCTCTGTGTTTAGTTAGCAATGCTGTAATTACTATCAGGTAAGCTTGTCTGAGATTGTAAGATGCAAGTAACCTTTAATAAGCATACTGTTAAAGAATTGCCAACATGGAAAACCTTTCTGTTGTTGCCATGCAGAGAATACTTACATAATGGATAAGCCTTGGGTATTGAAATGCATATGACAGTATTTGTAATAAAGGACAGGATTACATTATTATTTTAAGAAGCTCATTACATTTGTTGGAGACTTGCAGTCATCTTTGTAGGCTTTACCTGTAAACCAAACAGAATGCTAATCTATCATGTGTGGTCCATAACCTGTGCAGTAATCCTTTAAGCAATTTATCTTGAGCTTGTTTTTTGTTTGCTTTTCATTTTTTACTTTGATCATGTTTTCCCCATGAAACAAGTAGATAGTTGTTGTCAGGCAGCAGGTCTTTCTTGGATAAGAAACATTTTTACAAGTGGGGTATCACAGAGATTGCTACTTTCAGCATGTTACTTGGTACTTTAATAAAGCTGAATATAAATTATAATTAGAACTGCAGTCCAAGGAGAAGTGGTTTGAGTTGAGTGCTGCTTGTTTTTCTTGTACTTGATTTTGACTGGCATTCTAGTAATGTATTTAAAAAATAATTTATTTTTTCATGCCTCACAGCCTTTTTGTTTCCATCTAGATATTAAGTAAGCTGTCATGCAGCTAATGCATTGAAATATTCTTCTACACTTCACATTGTCTTGATTGGACTCTCATAATGACGGTTTGGCATTGAAATATTCTTCTACACTTCACATTGTCTTGATTGGACTCTCATAATGACAGTTTGGCACCCAGGGCACCGTATTTAATTAAAGTTCCAAGTTTTGTGGTTTTGAGCATAACTCCTCCCCTTTCTGGTTGACCACACCCATTCCCATTGGCCCCACCCATTCAGCTGTCTCCTGCAGCCCCCCTTCGATTTGAACTCACCAGCTGCCACTGACAAGCACACTGACTATTAGATATACATAGCGTATTTATTAGTCAATATACTTGTATTTATACTTTATTATTTATAAATTTTTATAAAAATATATAACCCTTTCATAGTCTGGACATAAATGAACCTGATAACAACTGATAGCAATTTCACTAATTAGCTAAGCTTTGTAAGGCAAGGAATATAACACTCTGGCTAACTCAAGGGGGAAAGAGATAACCTGAAAAATCTCAAAATATCACTTTAAAAATGACATTGGGCAGGATTCACGAAGCCTCCATGTAAGAGTTATAACTCATACACGGAGGCTGCAGTTAAACGGAGTGATGTCAGCATGCTCTGCATATTCATAAGAGCATGCTGAATCATACTTAAGGCCAACACGGTCCGTGTAAGACAGTAGAGGGCGTGTCCGTTGGCCGTGCCCTGTAAACGGATATGCCCCCAGAAGAGGAAAAGTTCCCAAAGTAAACACCCACGACAGAGTCCACGGAAATGTGAATAAACAGAACACAACACATGCCCCCACAGACTATGAACAGAAAACATAGAAATAAACATGTTATATATTTTTTTAAATTGTAAAAATGTTTAACTGTGAGTGCGCTTGTTTGTGCTGGCGTGCCCGTAGCGCAGCTACAGTTAGCAGACAGTGGGAAAGCATATAAGAACTAAATATGCAAAATAAGCCAGGAAGCAATAGCGTCGCGGTAGAGATGTTGGCTGAAGAGCAGGCATTCATGGTTCGAGCCCCCACAACATCAATTTTTTTATTTTTAGCAAAATAAGCAGGAAACAAGTCCCTGACAAATATGTACACATAAAACCACATTTTATGTAAAATGTAATGAAATAGCCCATTTATATTGAAGAAATGTGAGGTAACAAAAGAATAAAAAATGCCAGATGTGCCCATAGCTGAGCTACAGTTTAACAGAGTGAGTGCATCTGCCCGTAGATGAGCAGTGGTTTAACTGGTGCAAAATGAGTGCCCATAGCTGAGCAGTGGTTTAACACGCTAAATCTATGTGCCCCTAACTGAGCTGAGCGTAATATGCGTGCTGATAGCCAAATGAGGCTTAAAGCAGCATACCCCATTTGCCGAGCTGCGCGCAGCATAAACAAGCTAACCGCGGGCAACGCGTTGAGCAAGCCGTATCAAAACTGCCTTTACACAGACACACCCCTCAGCATGTCTAGACAGTCATGAAAAATAAAAAGCAGTGGCCAGGTTCGAACCCAGGATACTATACACCATAGTTAAGGTACTGAACCACTAAGCCATGACAGCAGTATCTATAAATGCAATAATAGCTAATATATAGGAATGAATACAAACTGGAGCATGACAATGCAGGTTTACTGAAGTTGATACAATTCCAAAATGGCCAATCACAGATATGTGCGGGAAAAACGGACTATATAAGCCCCATAGGCGGGAATACACAGCATAAACGATTGTAGAACTGACCTGCAGGCGGAATGACAGGAGTAGGAGGGGGTAGTTGCTTTCGAGCACAGAGGTAGGGCATTGAGGAGTCCAGGTACATCGTCTGGCTCCTAGTCCATAATCATGAGGCCCAACTCATGCAGGGCCAGGTCCTCTGGGGAGCATACAGGGCCAAGGCTTGGGACCGGTTGGGTCATGATCTCACCAGTGCCACAGGGATTCCAAGGACTGGTGAGCAGGTCCGTCACCACCATGCGGACCTGAAGAGACACAAGCAGGACCAACTGAACCTTTGGATCCAGGAGGCCCAGCAAACACCCAATGCCCCACTACTGAGTAAGTTACATTTAATTATGTATGTAAGAAATTAAGCTAGCTGATATTATGGAGATGTGTATTCCAATATTACTTCATTTATATTACAGCTGCAGGTGTCCGTTCTGCGAACCGCAGAGCCTATGGCGATAGGCTAGTGCGGTTGCACCACCAGGCAGGTCAGTAATCCACTACCAGTAACTGTAAAGAAATATAAAAGTATGACAGTCAGCAAAAGAGTGCAGTGTAGTCAGTAAGAAATAAAATGTGCAAGTAACAGTGTGAAAGTGTCTGCAAGTATTGCTTGATTACAAAAGTGTGTTTCAGCCTGTAAGTTAAACAGAAAAATTAAACTGTCTGACATATATTCTGAAATAAAAATGCCCTACCTGTAAGAAAATAGTACACAACCTGCAGCAGGCTGAAAAGTATAGCTGCAGAAGATGATGAAATCACATGTGTGAAATATATCCCTGTTGAAATACTGAAACGTGACAGAAGTGAGACTGCTGGAAAGGATTGTAATAACTACAGGTGAAACATGTCAATAAAGCCTAGAAGTAAGTACCATCCTGAATAGTAAAATGAAAGCAAGTGAGAGAGTGTGAGAAAGTGTCATGAATCCAGCAATACAGTAGTAATAACCCCTGAATAAAGTATACTGCAGTCAAGACAGAATGAAATGCATGTGAGAATCAAAACCAAACAGCGAAATCTGTTCAAAGTGTTGCTGCATCTGGAATGTGCATCCCAAAATCTGGATATGTTGCTCTCAGTCTGAAATATGCAGATAGGATGATTGTCTGATATACCAAACATCCACATTTGTCTAATGCTACATAAAGCAAATGTAGCAGGATGATGTAGCTGAACAAAGCTAGATATGAATGTGTATGAAGAACAATAAAATGTATATTGATGTTGCAGTAACAGTCCTATCACCAAGTTGAAATAGTTATCATATAGGAAACTGTAGTTAGAACAGTAGTGTGTATATAACTGTAGCTATTAGAAATGTACAGCATATGTATTGTTATTCAAAGGTGTTAATATTATTTTCTTTACCCCACCCTATAACCACATATAACCCATTCCACGTGAAAATGGTATGTGCAATCACAATTAACACCCCTGGACGTTTGTCCTGTTGGGTCATATATATTTGCATGTCCGTTGATGCATCTGCCCTGTTCATACATCCAAACCTGATGGCCCGTTGCCATCAATTAACCCTGCATGTTGTTGGACTGTGTATTTCTGTTCAAATTATGCATGTGTTATGCACGCTGTTCAATGGTGTGAATATCTGGGTGTTTGGTTAATGGGAATACTAATGCATGCTGTTACAACTAATTGTGAATGGTATTATATGTCACTAACCCAAACTGTCATGACATAATGCAAAACATAGGACGACAGAGAAGGCGGGTTCCAGCTGACCCACCTCTCCCACCTCAGCTGGCGAGTGCACCTGGCACTAGTGCCCTGTGCCACCTGCGGGTGGAAGCGCTGCAGGGGATGGGGCTCACCCCCCCCCCTCTGCAAGTGTGGCCGGAGGAGAACCACCACTCACCCTCCGTAGCATCCGGACTGTGGTGCGTAGGGATATTTGGGACTCTGTTCTCGAGCCCCTACGCCAGCTTGAGGCACAGGTGGTGCAACTAACGGGCATGCCTGTTGCCCGGCCTACACAGCCCCCAGCACAGCCCCATCCTGGGCAGTGAAGGAACAGTGGCAACTGCCTATGGGTGGGGATATCAGTTCCACCGTTGCCATCTGTGGGCTCATGGGCTCTGGATATCCAAACCTCCGTCCCCGTCAATTGTGTAACCCCCCCCCACACGTGTCATACATCACCCCTGTATGCGTCTTGTTTATCTTGTCTGTTTACCTACCCAACCTACCTCCCCAGCTGTACTGACTTCCTTCACCTGACATACCACTCTCACCTGAAAAAAAAAAAAAAAAAGGGCACTCTGTACCCACAAAAAAATTACGCCCCATACATAGCTGCCCATTCCGCACACATGTCTGCTGGACATGGAATCTATCAATTACAATTGGCTGTACAACAAGTATTATTGTTGTCCTGACACCTCTCTCAGGGGTGGAAGGTTTCAAATGTCACACCAAATTACATACATATGCACAGCTGTTGCTGATGAAGAAATGGGCAGCTATGGGCCTTTACCTACATCCCTCCTTTAAATCCCAAGCTTGTTTCCCTACTGTCTTACCCTCTTTGTGACCCCTTTTTCACCACTTTCCTGTCTCCCCATTTTCTTTTCTTTCAAAGAAAATAGCGCGGGTGTGCACCAGAGTAAGCACCGTTAAGCGGTTGTAAGCAGGTGTGTGCTTGTGTACGCGGAGCTAACTGTCAGTGCGCATGCGTGAGCTCCGCACAAACCAGCGCTAACCCGGTTACAACTGCTTAAAAGTGCCTTAGTCAATTTGATTGACAGGTCCTGTACTCAGTTCAAAAGCAAAATAAAATCCATCTGTCAGTCCTGAACCCAGGACCTTGGAAACACTACTCTATATGACCTACCACTAAGCCATGACACTTATACAAGAACATTGTGCTAAAATAAATATAACATGTAATAGTAGGGATGAATGTAAAGGGAATATAGGATGTGTAGTACACAAAGCATGTAATTTAAAATTACTGTCAAAACTACTGGTTTTCCATAATAGTAGTGTGTGAACAGAAACAGCCATGCTAGTTGGTAGCTTGTAGATAATAATGTCAGTTAAAGTACATATATATAAATGTATATATATGTACATATATACATATAAATATATATCTATATATAGTTGTAGGAGTCATTGTGCATACACACTTGCTACAGGGAACATGAGAGAGGAATGGGGAAATGTGAATATACAACACAGCCTGAATCATGAGAGAGATACTAACCTTTACACTCACAGAACACTGTCCACAGCATACCAGCATGGTCCCCACCCTCATAATCTGAAAGGGCAACACCTATCCCACATACCCTTTTATAGCACTGACCTGAAATCACAGTGAGAACTGCAATCAGTACACAACTGGCTGTATGCAATTAGCAAATGCTGGCTTACAATTGGTGCAGAGGCCATCACATGGACCTATGCAGATACCTACAAAAGCATCCAGTGCTAACACTCCACACATGCAATACATTCATTGCACTGTCTGAAAGCAGACAGAGGGAGAGAAAAAGTAAGAGAGAGAGAGAGAGAGAGAGAGAGAGAGCAAAAAAAAAAAAATTATACACTGTGACTCTGTCACCCGAAGCTGTCAGCACTGACAGTAGCAGCAGCAAGCAGAAGCAGTGGTAACGCAACCAGCTGCAACAAACACAGGTAATGCAAAGTAGCAGGTTAATAGTGTGCATACTGTGAACCCTCCAAATGTGTCATAGGTCTGTATCCATAGGTATGTCCATGTGATATGTTTTATGTACGTAGTTCCACCAAAAAGGGATGACCATACATTACATGTCAATCAGTCTTAGGCCATGATCCTGGCAGCAGTTGTCTGTGCGTTGCCCCAGTAATGGCTGCAGTGACTGCTTTGAAAGGTCAGCCAGGTTCAAAAGGCAGGATCAGCCCATCACAAAGGCACACTGGCTGGGAGCAAGTGTCTGCAGGTACCCGATATCACTGCATATGCATCCCATACTGCATAATTCCATAGTTTAGCAGACCAGGCCCATTATGCATATGATGTGGTAATTCCCAGGGTCAGTCGAGGTGCCCCCTTAGTGGTGTGGGACCACAGTTGCTGTATGCCACTGTCCAGGTACATATCCTGTAGTACGGCCAAGATAAATTATCAGTGTTATATGCGGTTGTATGTCCTCTCAGAGTGCAGGTAGCACACATCCAGGGATACCATGAGGTCACAGTGATGCTGTGTGTTCTTCTCTGCTGAGGGTGGCCCTCACCTGGACATGTGAGATGATAGGGAGGTTACATCCAGTTGTGATAAATATTTCAACTGGTGGGGGAAAAGGAGGGGGGATACATGCACTGAACATGTCTGCAAGATTGTTGCTAATATCCATGTGTTTGGTGAATGTTAAGTAGGTGTGTATTAACACAGAGCATATCTGAGGCATGTGGTCCATATGTGTAACATAACTGAAGAAGGCCTTGTGGTCATCCATAGTGTTTGTGTCCATTTCCCTCCCAGAGTAGGCCATGGCCATTGTTATGACGGACCGTAGCGTAGTACCAGTGCTGACCACAGATGCCTTCCCTTAATGTGAATGTGCTTTGTCCTGCAGTAGCCTCCTGCTATTGTTATACAATCTGCCTCTGTCTGGGGTCCACCGGACAGGATGCCTAACCTTTGTGCATAGGGTCTGGGTTAGAAATGTGTGTGCAAGTTCCATGCAATCTGTGGCATGTCCATGGTAAGCATTTGCAAAGGGGTCAGCAGTGTGGCTTGTGGCTTCCACTGGCCCAGTGTGCTGCATGGATACCATCTCAGTCCCAGCAAGTGAATAACTGTCTAATCACATACATATCAAAGTAGTCTACTGTGCTGGTGGAGGTGGTGGGATATGTATATCCAGGCCGAGTAACTTCTGTCCACATCACAGTAGTGGATGGTGTCCCACATACAGTACCTTGGGATGAACCCCAGAGTGAGGTTGTGCATTGCACCTGTCAGTGTGTGCTGACCGATGGGGCATGCTACTATGTTGTGTGGAATGTGGCAGGTATTGTTGCACAGGTGTTGGCTGAGCACTGATATCTGGCCATGTACCTGTGTATCCACCACGACACACACACATGCAACATATGGGAGTAGTAGTATATCACTACACATGAGTATCATGTATAGTATGTGTGCCATATATTGCTGACATGGTCTGCTGATATCCTGTTTGTGTTCTCTTCCAGGGAGATGGTGCGTCAGCGTAACCCCACCTACTCTGTGGCGGAAGACAAGGAGATCCACCAGAGCCTGGTGCGGGAGTATGACATCCTGTTTTCCCGCACCAGTCAGAATCAGCAGGAGAGGGCTGCACTGTGGCAAGACCTTGTCCGTAGGGTAAATGATACTGGCACGCATAACAAGACATATGAGCAGGTACGACATCACTGCAGTGATTTAATCCGAAGTGTCCATCAGCGTGCATCAGATATCCACAGGCAACAGGTCGCCACAGGAGGTGGAGTGGCCACACATCCCCCCTCACCAGACTGGAGGGGCTACTCCTAAGTGTTGTGGCTCCAGCCCCGGAACACCAACAGCAGTACACCTGCATTATGATGGAGGCTGGTTCCACACAGCAGCACGACATGGAGCGTGCAGGTAATATGCCATATGTACACTTGACTGTTCTGTACACTGTATCATATGCAATATCAATGGCATAGTTGTGCCTACTGACATTAATCTCATCATTTCTGCAGGTCCCTCCAGGGTTACAGCAAGGCAGGCCATCCATGCTGGTGAGTGTGTTTAACATAACCTATAATAGTCCTGATAATGCTAGTAACAGTAGTGTAACTCAGTAGTGCTCTGTGTGTATACTGTGGGGTGTGCATGTGTGCATGTGTGCATGTGTGCAGGTATGCCTGTGCCCATGTGTGCATGTGTGCATGTGTGCATGTGTGCAGGTGTGCCTGTGTCCACGTGTGCATCTGTACATGTGTGCCTGTATCCATGTGTGCATGTGTGCATGTGTGCAGGTGTGCCTGTGTCCACGTGTGCATCTGTGCATGTGTGCCTGTGTCCACGTGTGCATGTGTGCATGTGTGCATGTGTGCCTGTGTCCACGTGTGCATGTGTGCATATGTACACGTGACCACATGTGCACGTGTGCATGTGCTCATGTGTGCATGTGACCACGTGTGCATGTGTCCATGTGTGCATGTGTCCACATGTGCATGTGTGCATGTGTGCATGTGTCCACGTGTGCATGTGTCCACGTGTGCATGTCTGCATGTGTGCCTGTGTGCATGTGTCCACGTGTGCATGTCTGCATGTGTGCCTATGTCCATGTGTGCATGTGTGCCTGTGTCCATGTGTGCATGTGTGTAGAAGTGCATCACTGGTAACAATGTCTGGAGACTGTAAACTGTGTTTCCTGTCTTCCTCCCACAGGTTCTGGGGCTGCTCTGGTGACCTGCAGCAGGGAACCTGAATCCTGTGCCACAGCTACTGGTAATGATGATATTTGTGTAATGGTACAGGAATGTGTGTCAGGGTCTGCCATTGGTCAGCCAATTGACAGTACACAGTTGTCAACCCCATCATTGCGCACAGTCATCCTGCCAGTACATCCTTTGTCACCATTGTCCCTAGGTGATGGACAGGATACAGTGGGCATAGACCAGGGTAATGTGGTACCTGTGGCACAAGCGTCCCCACACAGCAGCCATGGGCAGGGTCCTCCGATGGTACCACACAGACAGTTGCCCATGGGTTCTCGTGGGAGCATCCGTGGGCGTACTGCCTCTGGCCGACGTGCCCAAAGAGGTCTGTCAACCTCAGCAATGTTTCGGACTGTCATGCAGGCACAGTCACGTATGGAAAGGTACACCAGACAGGGTCTGAGGGAGCTGAGAGCATGTCGCACAGCCATGACAGACAGTACGCGTGACATTGCGGATGCTATCCGTAACTTCACCGATGTCATTGGCAGACGTTGTGGGGACATATTACAGCAGTTCCACAACCAGATGTCCATGAGCCAGTGCAATGGTGGGCGTTTGCGGCGTCGACATGGCCGTATGCCGACAGCAGCAGCAGCTGGCAGTTGGCGCGGACGACAACAGGCTCGCGCACGCCCCCATAGTGCCAGCAGCAGCCCCAGCAATGCTAGTTCTGTGCTGTCATCGGAACGCCCCAGGAGACCACGTGCACGTGGCTCTGGACAGTCCCAACAGGGACTTGTGTCCAGTCAACACACTCCCGCTTCTGATGACAGTACCCAGTCTGGCTTAGTACTGGATACGGTCCGTAGCACCCCTGCCAGGCACAGGTACCATGTCCATGCACACAGACACTGATCTGTATGGCCTGCCAGGTGCAGTCTGTGGCTGTCCACAAACCCCTGTATATGGCAGCCATGAGGTGGAACTGTGTGCGTGCATACACACATGCGAAATGTTAACACCTAGGGCGACCACATACACGCACACACTGCACCAACACTGCCCCACCCTGTAATGCTGCCCCTCACCAACACACATACACACACATGTCAATTGGTGGTATCAGTGGCTGACTCAGGCATACCTAATCCACACCCTGTGCATATGATGACACTGTGCCACCTCCTGCAATCTCCAACATCATTGCGGGAACAGGTAAACACGTTGCTGATGAACAGGGTGACTACACAGAAGTGTATTAGTAGTATCATGTTGGTAACAGTACAGTGTGCTGCTATGACTGTGTGTTTATCCCAGCATGCCTGCTGCAGTAACTGTATGAATGTCCTGAATTGTTATCTGCACCCATAGTACATACCAAAGTATAACAGCTGCACATAATTGCATGCCGGTGGTAAGGTTGTCAACAGATAGCCGCATACATGGGTAGCACAGGGGGAAAGCTAACGCAAGTAGTGATATGCAATGGTGGACATGTACAATAATTGTGTCGAGTTGCCCACAACGACTATGCCATGTGGATGTTCACGCATGTAGATATGTGTGCAGTACCAACGTAATCCAAATCACAAATAAGTATGACATAATATCAGTTCTACCATGGGCATTTGCGCTGTGTATTCCTGGGTACATGTTGATAGTGCCTACATATTTGCATTGTTACTTACTGTTATTGTTACCCCTTCTTTGTTGTACAATGCACTACTTCCAGCCCTGTTTACTGTAGCTTTGTTTGCATACATGTTCGCTTGGGGTTCCCTGGAACACTGCTTACACCTGCAATGCAGAGTTACAGTGCTTCTGTAGACTTCTAGTGACATCTACATAGCGTACGATATGTATGTCAACTTTACACATGACAGAACGTCACTGTCTGTCCTGTACACATGTACGTTGCCTGTGACACATTGCACACGTCTTACCTGGCATTTACCCACGTGTGCAGTCATATATGTCAGTGCTATGAAACAGTAGCGGTACACCCACACATACACACCTTCAGTATGTTGTTCCCCATTGGCCCTATGTGTTGGTACTCACCATGGCAATCACACTACTAGGGTAGCATGTGCAAAGGTAACCTGTGAATCGCCTCTATGGTCCAGTTGTGGTTTATGTGAGTCATGTGTCAATGTCACAGCTGCCACATGTATGCAGTCAGCCATCACCCTTGGCCAGGAACGTACAACACATGTGTGGGATGCCACCACACAGCCAATCTGGGGACTGGTCTCTCTGAACCCAGTAATGCCATACCCTGTCAGGTGGCATGTCATATATACTACATCCTGGACAAACATCAAACCCAATCCCTGCTGCTACTATTGATAATACCCCTGAGGATGTTCCTGATAGTTTTGACCAGTGCTTTACTGAGACATTTCAGGCCCTAGCTAGCCATCTACCTCCTAGCTCCCCTGGTCCTGAAAGTAGCACCCCTAGAAACCTACTTGCGTTCAGCTACCAACCAGTCGCCACTTCACTTCTCTGTACCTTGATTGAAACAGTGAAACCCACTACACTTTCTGCTGATCAACTCCCTGCCGAGTACCTATCAAAACCAGATGATGCTATTGCTTACCCCGTCTCAAAGGTAATCAAACGAATCTAACTTTCCCACCATCTGGAAAATGTCATATGTAATCCCACTTCACAAAGGAGGCAGATCTACTGAATTCTCCAATTATAGGCCAATAGCTATACTCTCTCCACTTGCAAAGATTATGGAAACTTTCATCATAGACAATTCATGCACCACCTAATCCAAAATCACATTATGGCAGACACTCGGCATGGCTTACGTCCTCATCACAGCACTACTTCAGGCCTCCTAGCCTTTACTAACACCATAAACCATAGTTGCAACACTAATTATATATCCTCAGCCCTCTTTTTGGATCTTTCCCAGGCATATGATATGGTTGATCACCAACTTGTACTCCACACCCTGCAAACACTGTCCAGATACTGGAGCCTTTCAATGGTTTCAATCCTACCTGCATGGTCGACAGCAGGCTGGCCTCTGGCAGAACAAACTCTCTAACCTTCTACCTAACACCCTCAGAGTACCACAAGGCTCTATACTAGGGCCCTTGCTGTTCTCCATCTTCATTAACGACCTTTATACTGTCATCCCAAAAGTCAGCTGTATCCAATATGCTGAAGACTCTACTCTGATCTGCTCAGCCACATCTCCAGTAGAGTTATGGTCAGCTACCCAGACCACCTTTAATACAATAGAAAACTGGCTTTCTGAACATCGTCTGATCCTAAATCCCAAATAAACTAAACTGCTGTTATTTCACCAACACGTAGGTCTACCGCTTTTTACCATAACATCAACTGATGGCACAATAATCTCCCCTGACCCATCTACTAAACTATTAGGTGTCATCATAGACAATAATCTCAAATGTGACCTACATGTTAACCAAATTATCAAAGCCATCAATAGAAAACTAGGGTCACTTTACAGAATTAAAGCCTTCCTAGCCCCTCCAGCTAAAGGTGCCATAGCTCACTCACACCTTGTTTCAACCCTTCTGTATGCATCCCCTCTACTCTCGAATATGAACAAGACTGTCCTTAACAAACACTCAATTTGCTACAACCACATTGCCAGGTTTGCCACTGGGCTGCCTTTTAGGACACATCATTGCATCAATCTAAATCAGCTTGGTTGGCTTGCAATACCCAGCCTAATACAGTATAACCAACTGATTATGGCCTATAAAATCCTCTATAATCCAGACAATACTCCTGCACTTCAACTATTATCACCCCCTATAACAATCCTAGACCACTTCGATCCTCTAACAAACTACTAATTCAGACTAGCAAGTTTAATAACACAGCCGGTGATTCTCTCTTTGCAAACCCTGTAAGTAGATCCTGGAACTCACTTCCAGCTGATATTACCCTACTGTCCACCTTAGGTCAATTTAACACTAGACTCAAACAACATTTGTCACTTAACTGGCTATGTCAATGTATCAAGCCTGGCTAACTCAAATGTGTAAAATCTGTGAACCACTTTACTGTGTAATTTAATTTAATCCTGACTTGTGCTCAGGACTAACATTAACCTGTGGAACATGTTTGACTTGCTTACTTATGTAATCTCTGTAAATAATCTGTTTGTAATATGTAATGCTAGTATTATGTAATGCTGTATCTGCTACCTTCATAGCTTGTCTCCACGGGCCTCCCCTGGAAATGGACATGCATCCAGTCGGACTATCCCGGTCAACAAATGTAGGATAAATAAATAAATAAATAAAATATATTACAGTGACTACAATACAAGTCAGACATTGACACGCACTGACAGCATGCTGAACACACTGGGGCATATGTGGGGACTCAGAATAGCAGCCTGCCTGGGCATCACACACCTCCGCAGCTGGCACACAGGCATATGTTCCGTCGGAACAGAGCACATGCCACACATGGCACGCACATTCCCTGTGCCACACACTCACAGCCTGTAGGGCTACACAACACACCTGCTACAGACGTGTCAGGTACCTGTCTTGTGTGCTGCACTGGGGTCCCGCTCAACAGGCTGTATCTGGTGAAGGTCACGGTGATATGCCTCAGGGGCACTATGGTCCACCACAGAACACATGCATACAGGTCAGTCAGAGGCATGGACACATATGACTCACTCATTGACCATGCCAGTATGGCTGCCTGAGACATACCTCCCTGGACTACATGATAGGGAACATAGAATGGATCTCTCAGCATGTGGCACAGGCCAGTATGAGCCTGATGTTGGTTGCCAACATACCCTCACCAGGTATTCTACCACTATATGTGGGAAGGGTGTTGTATGTCTACATTATGCTCAGTCTCCACTGTCATTCATAGGGTATCCACTGGCTGTCAATGTGTGTTTACATGCTAGGGAAGCCACAATGATGTGCAAGGGTCATCTTGCACGTGACACCCATGGCCCGATGTATAATGGCAAAGCTCCTTGGTACACGCATACTGCCATATGCTGCAGGACATGGTTTACATAGCCACCTCCGTGGGTATCACACAGGTTAGGACACTAACAGTGCTGCTACACAACAACAGCAGTGTACACTGGAAGATGCATGCACCAGACACTGCCCTCAGCACGGTGAACTGCAATGTCTGTGCAGTACCAGATTCATGATTCATGGCTCAGAGGTGTTACCCATCACTGACAGGTTATGCCCCATACCATGCCTGTCATCCCCTACACATGTAACACACATGGATAGGGGGGTGGTATCCCAAGGTACCACAGATATACACACCTCCAGCTTGTTGGCACAGCTCAAACCATCAGGGCCTACTCATGTGCAGCTAACAGTGTGTCGGACTGCCATCTGGTTCATAGCCTGGCACACACAACCCTCCCATACACAGGAAGACCACCTATCCTCCATAACAACACTGGCAATATGACAGTCTCAAGAACTGTGTTTATATGGCTGGACTGCATCCAGCCAAACATTGTGTGTGAGCATTACTGTAGCTACAACACACTAGTTGAAGGGTTCACAGCATGTGGTCACTGAATTGCAGTGGAATGACATGTTACCACTACCACAACAGGTGGGAACATGCAGCACCTGTACATCGACTACATGTACACTATATGGCCCAGACCAGATGTGTATCCCCTGCTGTAGGTATTTCACCATAGACACCCACACTGTATAGAGACATACCACGTGCGGACCCTGCACAGTAAGACACAGTCATATTGGTATACATTGCAAATACCATTTATCCACTCGAGACATGTGTCAGACATGGTAACTACTGCAGGTCACAGGTATTTATGTGTATGTGTCACACACATACATCATGTGTGCAATGCCATTGCTGGTTTAGGCAATGGCATGTATTGTTATGTACAAAGACCCACACAAGGTCATACTGTGTGACACAACCACACGTGGCAGTTGTGGGTTACCAAAACATACCTATCTGTACTCTGACAATGGTAATAGACACAGTAGCAGAGCACACTACTGGCATTACTAGCCAACTAGCCCTGTTTGGTTGTGCTGATAGTGTGGTGACATCCCCTGTGTTTACTGGGGGAGTATGCAGCATCTGGTGTATTGTAGTATTTGCCAAAAGGATCTGTTCTCTCACACTTGCATTTAAACACACCCTACTACCCCCACACACATGCACACTTGCAGGATTCATTCCCCTACCTAACTAAGTCATGACACGTGAGAGAGACGCATTAGCAAAGCACACTATTCAGTTTACTAGATAGTTCCTCTTCTCTGGCTGTAGTTATAGGGTGCTGACAACATCAGTATTTTGAAAGGGTAATGTGCATCAGGTAGTGTGATCTTCTGATTGCCAAAACTAACATGTTTTTCATACGGAAATGCACACACACAAACTCCCCACATCCAAACACACACATATGCCATTTACAGGTTTCAAACTCCTATCTAACTACATTATGATACTTGGGAGAGACGTATTAGCAGAGTGTACTATTTACATTACTGGGAGGCTTCCTTTCTCCTGCTGTACTTATAGGGTGCTGACATCATCTGTGTTTAGAAAGGGGAGTGTGCATCCTGCAGTGTGTTTTCCCAGTTGCCAAAAGGGACATTTCCCTCATACAAATTTGCACACACACTAACCCCCCTCATCCAAACACACACACTTGCAGGATTCAAGCCACTACCTAACTATGTTATGACACTCGAGATGGACACATTAGCAGAGCGCGCTATTTGCATTACTGGGAAGCTTCCCTTCTCCTGCTGTACTTATAGGGTGCTGACATCATCTGTGTTTAGAAAGGGGAGTGTGCATCCTGTAGTGTGTTTTCCCAGTTGCCAAAAGGGACATTTCCCTCATACAAATTTGCACACACACTAACCCCCCTCATCCAAACACACACACTTGCCATTTGTAGGATTCAAACCACTACCTAACTATGTTATGACACGTGAGACGGACGCATTAGCGGAGCACACTATTCGCATTACTGGGAAGTTTTTCTTCTCCTGCTGTACTTATAGGGTGCTGACATCATCTGTGTTTAGAAAGGGGAGTGTGCATCCTGTAGTGTGTTCTCCCAGTTGCCAAAAGGGACATTTCCCTCACACAAATTTGCACACACACACTAACTCCCTTCATCCAAACACACACACTTGCGATTTGCAGGATTCAAACCACTACCTAACTATGTTATGACACTCGAGACGGACGCATTAGCAGAGCGCGCTATTTGCATTACTGGGAGGATTCCCTTCTCCTGCTGTACTTATAGGGTGCTGACATCATCTGTGTTTAGAAAGGGGAGTGTGCATCCTGTAGTGTGTTCTCCCAGTTGCCAAAAGGGACATTTCCCTCACACAAATTTTCACACACACTAACCCCCCTCATCCCAACACACACACACACTTGCCATTTGCAGGATTCAAACCACTACCTAACTATGTTATGACACTCGAGACAGATGCATTAGCAGAGCGTGCTATTTGCATTACTGGGAGGCTCCCTTTCTCCTGCTGTACTTATAGGGTGCTGACATCATCTGTGTTTAGAAAGGGGAGTGTGCATCCTGTAGTGTGTAGTGTGTAGCATTAGCAGAGCGCACTATCCGAATTACTGGGCATCTGTTCTGCACCTGTAGTATTTCTAGGGTGCTGACATCTTTATTTCTACAGAGGTATGTAGATGTAGTACTACCTGTCAGGTGAGGGATAGCATATATATGCATTTGCAGCCACCTACGTCAGGGTCAGATATGCACATCGCACTGGCAGGTTATGTTCTATACCATGCTTTGGGACCACAGGACCTGTAACACACAACACAACCAGTCCAGAACACCACACCCACATCCAGGACACACACTTAGCTTCCCTGGGAACAGTGCCAGGATATGCAGGTATTCACATACACCATTCCAGTTGTTAACATCAGGTACAGGCATATTGTGTGTGAGAACTACTCAGGCCTCTACCACTTTACCCTACAGCCACTACAATTTGTGGGTCCATGTGCTATGGCAGAACCACACACCACAACCACATGGGTGAATACATATTGCACCTGTCCATCTGCAACATGGGTACTCACTGTTCCACACCAGAGGTAGACCACCATTGTTGATATCTGACCATACCCACCTTTCCCTGGACATCCATATCTCATCTCCACCCCAGGCAAGGTTGTCACTGCACACAAACTGTGTTTAGCACAAGCAGACTCTACACTTGTGTAGACTGGGGTGGATGACTTCAGAGGACCCATGCTGGAGGACTATACTGGCCACTCAGCATAATCCTTGACAATTGCATCCTATGAGCATGTGTACAGTTTGCATTGGTCATGCTATCCCACATATACCCATGACTGCTCCACAACAAGACACCTGTCAGCTGTACACCAGCCATATATGCGCCGTTCAACAGACAGAGTGACCTAATACATTGCAGAGCTGTAGCCCACAGAGGGAGGACATCTGTGGACAGTTCCGGCACGGCACTTCATTCACACATACTCATTACAACACAGTGTTGACAGTGGAATCGTCCAGAGAATGCAGATAGGGCTCCCCTCAGTCTGTTATTGACGGACACCTACTGTCAGAGTAATGATTGGCATTAGATTTTTACGTGCTGAGTTGCCAGCTCTGACGTACAACCTTCAATGAAGGTACGCCCATTCACGCATGTCTCCACACAGAAGACGCTTTAGCTGAGAATTGAACAGGACAACGTCTTACTGTAAGGTGACAACGCTACAGCAGCACCACCACCGTAGGATATTTATATGTTCCATTCTGGAACAGTTAACTACAGTGTAGACTGGGTAATCACAGGTGTGTAACTGTACAAACATTAACCCATTTGCACTTATAGTTGAGAGACTATGCAGCCTGATATACACAAGGCAAGTACTCCAAGAAAGTTCTGAGGAAGTCTACTGATTAAGTAGACGAAAAGCACTTAAACTTATTGTTTATTAAAAGTGTTCGTGACTTTTTATTTCTTTGGATTTATTTGGTGATTACTGCAAGTTTTCGCTTTGGTGCTCGATTTACATGTTGTTCTCAGTTATTTGTGGCAGTTCTGTGAAGTTTGATGGCGTCAAGTGCATTAGAGCGAGAAGGCAGTTTTTCACCTCAATCTACACCGGCTATTCTGAGGGGCTGTGATAGTGCTGCGGCGGCAGCACCAGCTATGTCAAGTAAATCTGCTGGTCACGACACTCTTTTTGAATCATTGTTTCAACGAATGGATTCCCTTTGTGCCAGACTGGACAGAATCGATTCTCAGCAGCAAGAGATGAAAAACTTGCTTGCTGAGACACACAAACCCTTTTTTGCGCCCGTTGAGGTAAACGCTGTTATTAACTTGGACAATACACCGGAGAAAGCAATGAGTCCTAATGGGTCTGATGTACCTTCCAATCCTACTAACCGTGTTAACTACGGGTTACTTTTAAACGACAAAGTGAACTCTGTTGAAAAGATTTTACCGGTTTCAATTAACAGTACAGAAACTATTCCATTTGGCTCTGCGGTTAATCCAAGGGTTGTAGGAAGCGATAGTCGGAATACTAGAACAGCTTGTGACCAAACAAGTAATACAGCTAACTTGAATTTGAATGATTTACCAGAGATTAATCATTGGCTTGCAGAAAGCTTTTCCTTTTCTCGTCAGACGAGTAATTTTAATAATGTTGAAGTCAATACTGCAGTTAACAGCAATGAGGTAAATACATCTCCTGAAATAGTACTAAAGTTACAAAAGTTTGATAAACTATTGGTAAAAATGAAAAAGTTGCAATTGGAAATAAATTACTTTAATGAATGTTTATCTTGTAATGTTATACCTAAGGGGTTAAGACATCATCAATTCCCCACTGGTTTAGTACCTAACGCTGAGCTTCACAATGAACTTTTGCTACTTTTTGAGCGTAATGGCGCTGACTTATTGAGACTTATGGTGAAACATTACACGATATGGGTAAATGACTTGAGCAATGAGATTATTGCACTCGACTCAACTATCAAATTAAACGTTGAATTTGATAGATATAAATTTGAGTACGAGTGCTGCTTTAATAGTGTAGATCAGTACTTGGGGAAATTGAGAATGAATAAAATTAAAAAACTGGAACGTGATTGTGTTGCGTATGAGAATGGGACTGCTTACCCACTACCTCCTACTTCTCAAACTTGGCAACATTTTCCTTTGAGTAATGACAACCAAGTCAGTAACTTAAATAGTGAGAAAGTTCCAGTTAATAACATCAAGTCTAATTTGAGGTTTCACAACTCTTCTGGAGTTACTAATTCTGACTCCATTGCTGGAAATGAACCTGCTGTGAGAAGAAGTGAACGTTTACAGAACCGGAATAAGGCTAACACTTCAAATGGGCAAACAGCACAATCTTACCAACACCATCAGGTTTTTCACAATGGTGTACGGCAGGGAGCTATACCCAAGCAAAGGAACAATGTGTATTACAACAGAATGAGAGTTCAAAAACCCAGGTGAACTGTGAAGTGATTTTTTCTGATCACTTAGAGACTGATTGTGCATTAAACAAGCAAAACTTTGCAGACACCTTTACTCAACTAGTTGTTGGACATCCTTTTACGGTTGATGAAGTTAGCATTGAACACCAACTTAATGTTGATATGAATGTACCATTAGCTAATGACAGTGCTGAAGTTATAGATGATGTAAGTGTTGGTTTCTGTGAAGTTGACCAACATGACGTAGAGTCAGTTAAACCTGTTATTAGAGTTAACGACACGGGTGATTTTAAGATCTACAATTTTTCTTCAGTGTCTGTCCCTAATGAATTGGTTGAGTTATTGGCTAAGGGATACACGTATGTTCCTAAAAACAATTTGGATTTGGTTACTACAACCCTAGACATTAAACTTTTTACTCGTAAAATGAACTTTAATTTAATGCTTGGTGGGTATGAGGGAAACAGTGTAACACTTGACCCTTTTCGGATTTCTAGTACGTTTAACCCACCGTTGCACCCATTAATCCAACTATTTGAAACCATGTGTGAGTTGGATTTGAGACACAATTTAAAACATTTGACCAACTTAGATAATTTTTATGGTAAAAATAAAGAGAGTGAATTGATAGAGTTTGTTCAACTTCACAACCTACGTGTTTGTAAACCTGACAAAGGGGGAGGGGCTGTAATATTCGATCAGGATGATTACTTTAATAGGATGACTGATTTAGTCAACAATGAGGCTTATGAGGTTAGTTCTAGATCAGAGACGAATAGGGCATACTCTACCATCAAGAGTAGTATTGAAGATATGTTTATTGAAGGTAGACTACATGAAGAACAATACAACTATATGTTAGTTTTACATCCAAGATACCCTAGGTTATTTGGGATACCCAAAATCCACAAGAACATTAACCACCCCCCTATGCACCCCCTTGTGGACAGTCGAGGATCACCTACTTACACTTGTGCCAAGCTAGTTGATTCTATCCTTAAAAAATACCTTATGGACGAAGAGCACATTTGTAAAGATTCATGGTCCTTTTTAGCTAAAATTAACACACTAGACTATGACACCAACTGTAATTTTCTAACAGTTGATGTCAAAGATCTGTATACCTGTATCCCTCATGATATAGCTACAGAATGGGTGGCCGCTACCCTCAAGAGGAAAAATGCTTCCACCAAGGAAACTTCTTTAGTGATAGAATTACTTGAAATAATTTTATATAACAACTACTTCACTTTAGGAGATAATTTTTATTTGCAGAAGGTTGGGGTGGCAATGGGCTCCCCTTGTGGGGCTAGTATAGCAAACATAGTGATGGCATTTTGGGAAAGAGAATACGTTTTTAACAACAATTCCTTTAATGAGAAAATTTGTTTCTACACCAGATACCTGGATGATATTTTCATATTATTTGAAGGTGACAAGCATTTGGTCAAAGTATTATTGAGGTTTTCAACTCTTCTACTAACTTTTTGAAATTTACTTCAACCTTCAGTACAAGTGCTGTTGCTTATTTAGATATATGGCTAGAGAAGAAAGTTGAATTGAAAGCATTTGTAGCTACTATTCATAGAAAAACTACATACTCTAACTCACTCTTACATTTTACCAGTTGTCACCCTAACTATCAAAAGAGATCAGTTGTTAAGTGACAACTAGTGAGAGCAGCCCGTATTGTAAGTTTGGATTCTGATTTTAATGATGAATGTGAACATTTGAAATCTATGTTCACACTCAGGGGGTATCCCCCTCCCCTTTTGGAAGCACTTATAAAAGAAGTTACTTTTAAAAGACACACAGGAGTATTTAAACCTATACTGTGTGTACATATGGATACACCAGTGATTAGTGAAGAAACAACTCTGAGTGATTTTTCCAAAACATCTAATGATTTTTTGATAAATCCTACTAATGCAAATAAGAAAAACTACCCTAGACTTATTTTAACTTTCAACATCAATAGTCATGTTACAGTAGACATTATTAAAAAGAACTGGGACATTTTCAGAACTAATTCTTTATTGTACAATAAGTTGGGGACCCGGCCCGAAATTACATTTAGGAGAGGTAGAAATTTGAAAAATTTATTAGAACAACCTCCTACTTGTTTTGTTAAAACTCCTGGTACTTTTAAATGTCAGAGCTGTAACAGGTGTAGTAGTATTCTTGAAACAAATAA
The DNA here is from genome assembly GCF_019279795.1 of Protopterus annectens. Classification (NCBI taxonomy): domain Eukaryota; kingdom Metazoa; phylum Chordata; order Ceratodontiformes; family Protopteridae; genus Protopterus; species Protopterus annectens. Next base: position 93,797,835 of record NC_056725.1, read on the forward strand.
ATTTACCATTAATGGAAAATCTTATCAGCTGAAATATAGAACGAACTGTAATTCTCGTATGGTAGTTTATTTGGCACTTTGTCAACAATGTCCCGGATTCTACGTTGGAAAGACGGAACGTAGACTCCAGGACCGAATTTATGAACACCTTTATGCTATAAAGAGAAATAAACGAGAGAATGCATTAGCAAAACACATTTCTCTATTTAACAACCATCAGTTTCAATTTTTAATTATAGATCAAATTTTTGATAATCATCAGGGTGCCCCCCTTCATCTGCTATTAGAAGAGAAAGAATTGAAATGGCAGATTAAATTGAATTCTTATTCATTTCCAGGTCTTAATGACCTGTGTTCAATTAGCTGTGTGTTGAAGCTGAAAAGTTTAAGATGATAAAGTCTTTATGGTATGCAGTATTGGGCTTTTAAAGTTAAGGTTGTGTTTAAGTATTGATGTTATATTAGAGTTTTTGATTAGATAAAAGACAACATTTAATATATTTTTAAGGTTTTTACATAGTACTAGATTCATTAAGGGTTCGTTGTGTTGTTACCTTATTTATTTATTTAGTATGTCTTTAAGAGTTGATTGGATGTGATTGCATTTTACCATCGTCAGCTGATAATGTATGTACATGGTTATTTAAGCATTTTGTATATCCCATTTTAAAGTTCTGAGGAAGTCTACTGATTAAGTAGACGAAAAGTGCTTAAACTTATTGTTTATTAAAAGTGTTCATGACTTTTTATTTCTTTGGATTTATTTGGTGATTACTGCAAGTTTTCGCTTTGGTGCTCGATTTACGTGTTGTTCTCAAGTACTCCAAGATGCCTGTTCAAACACAACTGGGAGATGGTACATACCTGAGGCAGTGATACTACAACTGGCATATCATTCTCAGTATAGGTGTACTGGGTTTTATGTTTAGTTCTATTACACACAATGTCATATGCATGCCTTACAGGTGTATTGTACTGGCAATGTTTACTGGATGTAGCTGAAGTGCATGTTATAATGGGCCTGACTTGTCTGTGTATGTTGTTATGAGTTTGTCTGTTGTGCATGGGAGCAGAGATGTGAAGATGTGGAGCTTATAATGCAGTTGTGGATCCTCATCTGTATAAGTCTGTGAGGATTACCATACATAACAGTGCAGGTAGCAACATACTGCTGTTGTTCTGCTTCTCACACGTGACTGGTGGGGTTGGAGTCTGTCCCCCTCACAACCTGATGTCAGTGTCTTGTTGGATGCTGATGATGATGGTGGCCATAGTGAGGCACAAGCAGGGTTGCCAGTGGCTGCATCTGTCCCAGAGGTTGACATCCCTCTTCTGCCCCCATTGTCACTGTACACAGTCAGTATGCCCACACATACCCACTCCCCAGATGCCACAGATATTCAACAGTAAGAGGATGGTGACATTGAACAGGGCAGTGTGACAACTATGGCAGACACTGGCCATAGCCAGAGAGCTGGCGAGGTCCCACACAGGTGGATTGACAGGGGTGTGCTTAGGACTGCTGTCCATCCTTCATTTGTTGCAGGTGTCACATCACAGGTCACTCGCCACATGTTTTGGTCTGTCATGGAGGCACAGGCACATTCTGAATGCAACACCAGATGGATGCTTAGGGTTATGGATGCAGCACAGTCTGGCATCTGTGACTGCCTCCATTGCATTGAGGACACCCTAGATTGGTTCACTGCTGTAGTTGATAGATGGTGAGCAGAGACAGTGTCTGTCTTTGACAATGTCCGTGCTGGAACATCTGGATAGAGTTGGGCATCGAACACATGGACGAAGGTCAGCAACACTATAACACCATCTGCTGGGAGTCCATGTGGCCATGCACAGTCATGATCCTGTAGTGGCAGTACCTACAGCACTACAGTGGGAAGTGTGCTGTCCACACCACAATGTAGCAGCCCATGGGTACTTGGTCCTGGGTGGTTCCATGGGGGGACACAGCCTTAGCATTTTGCAGTCACCGTCAGGTACTAGCACCACATCTGACCTTGGGCATAGTGGTGCCAGTACTACTCCTGGCAGAGCCAGTTCAAGTGTTTATGGCCAGAGATGGTGAACTGTCCACTCTTCCATGTATGGTCCACAGCTGTCCAACATACACATGTGTAGGGCTAGCACTGAGCTTGACTGTGTGCACGCACACACTCAAACACCAGTGTCACATGCAGGTCACCAAGAGACACACATGGCACCTCTCCATGGCTCATCTAACCCACACCCCTTCCTGACTCACACACATGCTGTCACATGTTTGGCACACTCTAGGCCTCTGGTAACCCCACACCACACCCTGTGCATGTGATGATACCTGTGCCACATCCCTGCCATCCATGCCATCAATGCAGGGACTTGCAAATATGTGTCTGATACACAGGGTGACTATATTATTTTACATGTACTTGTGTAGTTTAATATTTTTTTGCCATGGCACTTGTTGTGGCCCACTACAGGTATTGTATGCTGACATATGTCATGACTACACATCAGACTTTGTGTATCTTTGTTAAATTATGTTAGGCTGGTGGTAGTGTTACAGAATGACAGGTGTGTCACAGACTTGTGTATGTGTCTATTCCAGGTGTCTGAGGAGTTAAACAATGGACACATGGTGGCAATACAGTGGTACAGGATGGCATGGTGGCACAGCAGAAATATGATGTCAGCAAGGTAAGGCAGTATACGTGCATGGCTCCCTATGTGTATATGTGTATAACAGTGTATCAGAGACAATGGGGGCAGTCAGCATAATCAGGCATTCATACTTTGTGACAAGGTCTGCTACCCTCGATAAGTGTCACCTGAGTTTTCTGAATGTACAAATCTAGAAGGTGGCGGACATCAGTTATGCTTATGTGGAGGAGGGCAATTTAGAGGTCGGCAGTGAGTCATAAGCCCATAAAATACATAACCATTGCACAGACACACGCACACACACACACACACACACACACACAAACACACACACACACACACACACACAGTTGGCTGATGTGATATTAGAACCCCATACCTATCTACTATTACACACTACAGCTCACAGTACTTATCTCATCCATCACAATGCCTATCTGATATTAAACTCTCAGCCAGAACCCTTAAGGTAGATGACATCAGCAGGCCTTGTAAAGGAGGCCAATGTAGAGGTCAGCAGCTAGTCATAGGGCCTCAAAATGTATAACCATTGCAAAGAGATCAGCCAGATGGGCATGTCTGCAGTGCCACAAGGGGATATAATTACACACACATACACACAAGTTGGATGATGTTAGATTAGAATCCCTACCTATCTACTGTTACACACTACAGCTCACATTACTTATTGCATGTGCCACCGAGTTTATCTGGTATTAGGCTGTCAGCCAGTGCTCTTAAGGTGGATGACATTGGCAGGCCTTGTAGAGGAGGGCAATTTAGAAGCCAGCAGCCAGTCACAGAGCCATAAAATTCATATCACTGCATGGAGATAGCCTATATGGGCATGTCCATAGTGCTGTAAGAGGATATATTTATACACACAGTTGGATGATGTGAGATTAGAACCCCTACCTATCTACTATTACACACTACAGTGCACAGTACTTATCCCATGTGCCATGGAGTTTACTTGATATTAGACTGTCAGCCAGCACCCTTAAGGTGGATGGCATCAGCACACATTGTAAAGGAGGCTCATACAGAGGCCAGCAGCTCATCACAGGGCCTTAAAATGCATAACCATTGCACAGAGATAGCCCAGATGGTCATGTCTGTAGTGCTGCAAGGGGATATATTTACACACACAAGTTGGATGATGTGAGATTAGAATCCCAACCTATCTACTATTACACACTACAGCTCATAGCACTTATCGCACACACCACAGGTTATGTCTGTTGTACATGTGGATGCAGGCACAGTACTTGTGGAGTACGCAAAGTGGCCTTGTGTTAGACAAAATGTTTGTCCTGAAGACTGATATTGCTTGGTACTGTTATTGTATCTAGTGTCCTAGGAGTGGGATACCTGTTAATATCCCTGCTATGCATGTACAGTTACTAGTATGACCATACGTGGCTGTTTGCAGTTTGATAGATGGACATGTAGTCAGGGACAATATGGCCTGTCCAAGGCATACGTTGCAACCATTGAACATTACACCACCTGCTCACCTGTGTCTGTCTACAGGGTGACATTCCGCAGACACAGGGCTCTGTGGGTGAGTGGATTATGTAGTGTTGCGGCCTTGGTCTGGTTCCATCAGACAACTGTTGTGATGTGCAAGTGCAGATAACCCCAGCATTCTGGGGTATGTGGGGGCATTCGTACATCCCCACACATATCTATATAAATGTGTATAACAGGGATGTCTCCTTAACTGTTGTTGTGTATGTACGTTATGTAAATGTGTTATGCAGATATATGTGGATATTCTATATATCATTGCATTTTATATAGCTATATATATATCTTGTTATCATATATATATGTGCCACATACTGATAGATACACTAATCAAGTGTGAGGGGAATAGGGAGAGACAGATATGTAAATGTAGCTATATGCATGTACAGACATATTTCCACATAGCAGATCTTTGGGCGGAAGAGGCAACATACTTGGGCTCAAGTTAGCTAAGTGTAGGAGTATGCCCAGTGTGACTGTCAGTACTTACAAGGTGAATCCAAGCCAGAGCTACCTGTACTCCAGTCTGGGATTATGTGTGCTGCAGGTCGTTGGCTGCTGCACCTGTTACAACAGTACAAAACTTCCCTGATACTGTCCAAGGCATTCCCTGGCTATTTGCTGACCTTAATATCTGACTCGTACCTCTCAACTGTACAGAGCTTTACAGAATGTCCAGATTTTTGCTTCATATTTTTTGTCTGTTTTACATAACATTGTAGTTTTCTGACAAATTAGTGGCAAAACATTGAAGATTGAAGTTAAGAACTAATGACAGACATCTGAGTTTCAGAATACATGCACATCAGGAGATTCATGTTAATGCAAGACCTGTTATTTTATCAACTTTCTACATTTGTAAGAGCAATATTTAAGAGTTTTCCCTATCTGTGGGCCTTTGCCCCACTTTTATTCATGGCTTTGGTCAGATTTCTTGCTCAAAGAGGTTGAGAGGTATGATGTGACTGGGGTACATGATGTAACACCACACACAGGGTGACAGTCTGCATACCTCTCCCTGTATATGTTTTTGCAGAATGTCCAGCATTTCACCCCATATGTCTGATCTGTTCCTCATACATTTGTGGTTTTCCGGTAATATACTATAAAATTCTGTCACTGAATTATTGTAACTACTGAGACATTTAAGTGATGGTCTTTACATCCTGCAGCTAATCTGACCTGTTGCAACTTGCTGTTATACTAGCCACCTTCTAGGTTACTCAGAGCATGCATAATGTCTGTCTGTAGGTTTGGCCCTTTATCCCCCCATTCACTCTGGCTTTGTCCAGCTTTCTTGTGGTAACAGATTGAGGGGTTATGACAGTCTGTGGGAATACCACTATATGATTACTTCAAATGCAAAAGATGTGGCTACTGCTAGATTTCAAACCATCAACACCATCACCCATGCTAATGTCCTTAGCCTACTGAGCCGCACAGGCTGCCAGATAGGGATGTGTCATTTATCACACAATCAACAGCATACAGATATATATTGTCACCCCTTTGTTACGTGAGACATATAACGTGTGGCCAGGTTCCATGTCACAGCCCTGGAATTGGGTGGTCTGCTGATATATCATTGGAGATGTACTGTTACAGCAGTTGTATGGGTACACTGATGAGCCAGGGGTGGGAGACGACCAGCCCATGCTCTGCTGGCATACACAGTTGTGCAACTGTTGTGATACGCCACTGTTAGCCATCCCCCTTGAATATTGCAGTGGACTTTTCAGTCATGTGGCCTAGTGTATATTATGGAGCACATACTATTTGACAGAGTACCTGTTGTCCCATGTAGCTGTTAGATCTTCCCAAGTAGTCCAGTAGCCCACTATAGTCCCCTGCATACATGTAGCAGGTCCATACATATGCTACCATATTCTAGCACCCCTTATAAGTGGTGAATAGGTGTGTGACTTACCTTGCGACTGCAGCAGTTGTCACACCTGTAGTTTGGGGTTGACTCTGTCTGATGCACGCAGTACACAGCCAATACATGGTTGGGTGCAGGGTGCGTGGGTTGGCTGGCATCATATTTACTAATATGTATGTGAGTCGGAGTAAGGTGTCAGTCCCTAGGGCCCTAAGTTGTCAGTGCATGTGCTATGTGTTGTATCTTGGCCAAAGCCAGGGCATACTGGGCATGCCTACATCTGCCTACAGGGACAACCTCAGGGTTTTCCTCTTTGAAGTCTCCCTGTGGGTGTGGCTAGGCACTGGTGGAGGGCTGTGTATCACTTCCCTTTGCTGATCCTGCTGCAGCTGTTTCAGCAGGACCATATTATGTAGTATGGCACATACTGTGAACATGTGTGCACATGTGGTTGGAGAGTACTACAAGGCCCACCAGATATGTTGAGGCACCAGAACCGTGACTTCAGCAGCCCAAACACATGCTCTATGATGTTCCTAGTTTGTGTGTGTGCCTCATTATGGCATTCTTCAGTGGGTGTGTGTGCATTTCTGATGGGTGTCATCATCCACAGTTAAAGTGCGTAGCCAGCACCCCCAGTAAATGGCTGTGTGAGATGTCCCCCCCTAGCAAACATCTGAAACAGCTGTGATGCCTGCCAGATATGGGAGTCATGATAACTGCCAGGGCTGCTAGCACACACATTCATTATTATGCCCTGGGAATTCCACATGACCTGGCAGTTGATGGAGTGGTAGCCTTGCAGTTGAAGTAGATTCGGCCCTCCTCACCGGGTGGTGCCTTGATGTGTACATGAGTGCAATCTATGGCACCCAGTACCTCAGGATAGTGTGCTACATGGTAGAAGTGTTGCATACTGCTGGCCCTAGCCTCAAGGGTGAGGGGAAAATAAATGTGCTCACTGGCATGTGGTAGCATGGCATCCAGGAACTGGTGAAGTACCATGGATGCTGATGCCTGTGAGACCCCCATCATGTCCCCAGTTGGACTTTGGAATGTATCCATAGCTAGTATCCTAAGAGCTACACATACCTTTGTTTCCTCTGGGATGGGTTCCCCTTTGTTGGCTCTGGGTCTGAGTAGAGGTCAGCAGATCTCAGTGAGTTCTTATAGTATGTTCCTGTCCACCCTGTAGCCCTCTACAATCTCTAGCTGATGTAGCCCCTGGAAGGTTACCCTGGGCCTGAACACTCTTCTCCTTCTCACTCTAGGCCTATGATCATTATCAGCAGCAGCAACAGCAGCAGCATTGACCTCAGCATCTAGCACATACATATGTAGCAGACCTGCAGCAGCCCCTTGCATTTCTTCAGTTAAAAGTCCCAAGTCTGTACTCCACTGGTGCAGAGTTTGTTTGTTTGTGTATTTCGGCTTTTCCCGGTTAGCGGAACTCCAGTCCGCTAATGATTGGCAGTTGATTTTTACGTAACGGCTTGCCAGGCCTGATGCACAACCTTCAATGAAGATACGCCCATTCATGCATGTTTCCATGCAGAAGACGCTCTAGCTGAGAATCGAACCGGACAGTGTCTTACTGTGAGGCAACAACGCTACAGCAGCACCACCACCGCAGTTACTCCACTGGTGCAGAGTATTGGGGTGAAATCAGATCGTAGGGTCTTTAGAATAGTTATAGTGCTCTGCTGTAGGTGCAGCCTTTGTGATTGGCTACTTATGATGCATTTCACCTGCCAAGTACATCATTAAGGACTGTTAATGGCCCTAGTTCAAGTGGAACAGGGGACATCAGTAATTAAGATATCATTGCCTTTCTTAGGTAATTGTTGTTTTTTTTTAACAGCCTTCCTCACTCAGCACTGTGGCATGCCATGCAAACACGTGCCATGAAGGTAAACAATGCTCATCAGTCATTGTACATGCCCCCCTGCTGAGCACAGCAGCGCACCGTGCAAACATGCTCAAACCCGCTGAAACACATGCCCCAAAGGTAAACACCAGACACTGTACATGACCCCTTGCTGACCACAGCGGCGCTCCATGCAAACAGGCACTGCTATGCTCCAATGAGCTTAAAAGAATGTGGACACACCCCCTGTTGATGTCAACTACCTCTTATGTGGACACCAACATGGTTCTCTGCCTACACAGATGGGATCTGCAGACACAGATACCCATTTGTGCTATTCAGTAACCCCAGCTCATTTGCATAGAGATCCGTGCACACAACGTGGGACCTACACAGTTCCAGGCCCTGCCTCACTAGCAACCACAGCAGTCTACCACTGTACATACTTCACGTAGGGTCACATAATATATCACTGTCACATACTACTAATTTTCATTTTTGCGCTTTTAAATTTTTTTTTCTTAAAAGCATATTTGCGCACTGCAGAGCCCCTTGCAAACATAACTTGCTTATTAAAAAATATATATTTTAAATTATTTTCCAATAGGTTTGGGGCACACAGTGGATGGTTTTGCACATATCTGTGTCTGCTATGCTATTTCTATCCTTACTGCACTCTTACAGCCCCTGTTCTCTGTTTAACATCCTGTACACGGAGTTTTTCCATGTACATTTCAGACACCAACATGGGGTCTGCAGGACTGCCTATCTGCTTGCTGGATTGCTCTATCACCCTCATTTGCATGCAACTCACTTGCTTATGAGGTGATTTGCATTCCACGGACACTTCCGTGTTAGCACTCATGCACGCCCCTCAGCTCTGTTTACTGGATGGCAAACCTGCTTACTGTCATGTAAGCAGTGTGCCACTATACCTACACAGAAAATAAGTCCATGTAGACTTTATTAAATCCCCCCTATTGCTTTTTACAATGTCATTACAACATTTACAGCTATAACAGGGAAAAGTATAACCACAACCATGTCTACCATCAAAGAAATGGCGTGTTGATGGGCACATCTATTGCTATAATAATGCCATGATCATTAATATATTTAGTAGGACAACATTTGTAAGTTTCTGAAACATATTTTCATCTCTGCCATGTTAGTATATGCATAAACTACAATTATCCTCATGTATCTTTCCTGTTTGCTGATATCACTTACCACTACTCTTCCAGGTGCTACTACTGCCATATCCATTAACTTTATTTCCTCAATTTAAAACAAATCTTGTTCCTGAATACATATCACTTGCCACTGACCATATAATATTTTTACCATATATTACATAATTTCTTTTTCTTTTTTCTACTTTCACACATCTCATAAGCAACAAACATATCACCCCCATATGTTTAAGAAGTATGCAAAAATGTAATGCTCAGGATATTGTTTATTTAGCGAACCACATTGTCTGTAAGTCATTCTATGTTGGAAAGACCAACCAAAAATTAAAAGAAAGAATTGCTTCATACATATCTGATATTTGAAGAACTGTTACTACCAATGCTTTGGCTAGACATGTAATGATGAATGACATACGGCATAGTTTTAAGTTTCATGTTTTATCGCATATAATTCTGGGAAGTAAGAGTGACGACCTTATAAATCAGACAAAAATTGAAGAATATAAATGGATTAATTATTTTCGGGCAGACCACCCACCAGGATTAAACACTACAAACAGTTTAAAACCCTTATTAAAAAAGAAACATTCCTATGTAATGTAGTTTGATTAGCAAGTATATGCATAGTTTTTTATATATACAGTTTTTATTATTCGTATGTGTTATTATTCCATATGCTTTTAGATACTTATGTATGTGACTAATTATGTTGTTTTTATTGGCTGGCTTTTTATATATTAATGGGCTACAGCTTGCATGTTTTAATTAACACTGAAGAAGAGTCTATTGACTTGAAAGCTTTGTTGTATAATAAAATTGACGGTTTTGGACCCTTGTTTTTTTGTTCTTTGGTTGGACATTTCATTACCATTTGGTCCTTTTAGCTGTTTAGACAATTTTTGTGTTTTTGTTATAAAATTAGAATATATAAGAAACAAGCTTATGTTCCAGTAATATTTTAGGTTAACAAAACATTAAAAATATACAGAAAGAAAAGCCATAATACAATATACTTATAGCACCCTTTATGTCTTATCTAATATCATCAGCTCCTATGACCATAGAAAAGCAATACATGACAGTATAATACAAATTATAACCACACTAGTTTATATCATTGAAACAAGAGCTTTTTTAAAGAAGTTTTTTGTCTTGTGCTTGAATTTCCTAAGACAGCAGAAAATGGATAAAATATTGAAGAGTAGCTGTTCCTGTACAGACCTCTTTGGCATACATTTTGTGAATGGACAAAGGTATGTCAGACCCACATCTAGCATTCTGCACCATATTGAAGAGGCAGCATTTAAAACAGATGATGTTTTTTGATAAAAGGTTGTGAGCAATTTAATTTTAATTCAATAATTTGTTAACTGTATAAGTAAACTGAATCAGAGAAAGCAATATGGACAATGAGAAGACATGCAAATAGTAATAAAAGGTCAGGACTAAAACCTACAAGCTGGAGCTATAAGTTAGAATCCTTGCTCACTGAGCTATTTATTTGGGTGATTAAGAAAAGTTGTTCCTATGAGCTTTCAGGCACTTCTTTATTTAAGTTATGTGGCCAGACAAGTTAAACAAAGCATATACATTGCCATAATCCTGACAGAAGCCATGTTAGGTATCTGCTAGTATGCCATCAACTCTAAAACCAAGAAAATGTGAATGAAATATTCTCCAAGATCCTGGACAACAGGGACAGGAATAAAAATAATTAACATAACTAAGTTCATCAGTATCCTATAACTCTGGTACTTTACAAAATCCTGGAGTACTTACTTTCCAAAACAATTGTTTCATAATTATTGTAAAGGGCTTAGCAATATGTTCAATTGTAAGCTAACAGTGTCTGGATAAGAAGCTATCAACACCTGATAAGCGTCAAGCTTTGATCTTCCTGAGGATTTTTTTAATTGTAGGTGATGCTGGCTTGGGAGAGTTCAAAGTGCCAGTGATGAAGGAATTTCACTGATCCTTAACAATCGAGCATACTTATGTCATTCATTAGTGCGTTTGCCTAAGACACTAAGACAGCTTTCATTTATCTTTATTCGTGCACATGCAGTCCAACTGTGACAGGATAGGGGAGGATTGACATTTTCTGAGTGTAAATAATATTAAAGAACATTCCAGGACACCTTGTAGAAAAGGAGGGAAAATCATAATAGTAGCTAAAAGTTACAGTCATACTTAAACCTTGAAATGTTTTACAGTGTTTCAGAAAGAGGGACTGTCTAATGAACTTTCAGTCTTTTTGTATCCATTCATTCTTAATTCAAACCCTAAGGATTGTTTCTAAGACAACAGTAAGCCACCTTTAAATTTCGCCTTTACTGATGCAAATTTTTAATGGAACAAGTGAAGTCAAAGGACTTGAAAATAATTGTTAATGTTCTGAAGGGTAATAATGAGTGTGCATTCAATATTATAAAGGACATCAGTGACAGTTTGTGTGGGGTGTTCAGTGTAAGAGCGCTTCCTAAAATGTTAATAAATATGTGAAAAGAGGAGCTGCTGTCAAGTGCATCATTAAATCAGTATGTACCTGATGTGAACAGATGCACATCTATCTGTTGTAAAACAAAGCATCGAATGGCATGTATCGTCGAACATGCCATTCTAAGATTGCATTACAGCAGGGATAAGGAAATTTGCCATTTCCCCAATGTAGTGTAATCTCAGAGTTGGCATATATAATTAGAGGGGGGTGTAGGGGACAAAGCCTCCCACATGAGGAGGTTTCAGTGAATGGCATTTCTAATGTAATGCTTTTCAATGCTTTTACTCTTCAGTGAATAACCAAAGTCCCGATGTGCACATATACTATGAAGGCATCAGCAGCACTCCTCCCTTTTACATTTTTTGCCTAGTGTAAAAGCAATATGCAGAAGTAATTGTTCAGTAATATTTACTGCAGATTATTTCAAATGCACATTTCATTTAGCTGTAAGTGGATGATTATCTCATAACCATCTTCCTTGTACCCCAGATGCTAATTATATTCTTAATGCTTACTATCAGTAGTACTTTACTGTCATATCACATCATTAATTACTTGAGTGAATACAGAAAGTAATACTACTTTTCACAATTACTCATATTGTATATGTTTCGCTTTGCTATGTTGCTGTTTTTATTTTATTTTATTTTTTATCTTTTTCTAACTGGTTGCATGCTTTATTTCAGATTCACATGCCTTCCCAAAAGTTGTTACTATAGCATTTTCAAGCTGTAATAAAGGTACAGGTTTTCTGCATGTTAACTGGACACATTCTAAGTGACCACATTAGCAAATCCTTACTAACCAGAACCTCCCTTCAAATGCAGCTACTGCTGTACCCTACTGGTTGAACCCACCAAGAAGTACTACTTCATCATAGTTACTGACTTTGAGATTGTGGAAGCATGGATAAGTGGAAACAGTTAACATTAGCTAATACCTAGTAAAAACACCGCAACACACCCACAAGATAAATGCTCCGCTGCACAAAAAGAAATTAAACTCCAGAATTATTGTAGTGGTAACGGAGCAGCCAAGTTCCACAGGAGGTTTAAAACCAGGAATAATTTTATTGTATCAGATATCCAGTAAGTGCTTTCACTTAAAAGCTTCCTCAGACTGTCAAGCATTAACACTGAATCAAAATTCTTATACCACTTAATAGGTAGAAAGTTTTTTAAAGGTGTACTTGTAAGTAGTAAACATATATACATGTATGAATATAAACTCAACAAAAGCTCCAAATACTCAGTTTTGCAATAAATACATACAAATAAAACACAGTATAAAATGCTTTTCTACTTATATAAAATATTTTATAATATGTTGTTAAACTATTTCGGTATTCTGCGTTTCTTAAGTAAGGGTTTTATTGTCGCTCTTTCATTCAGCCCATGACCTCTATCTGCCCTAAGCATAATAATCCAATTATTTTCTTTATACTCTGTATGGTAACAACTTTAAAATGCTTCCTACAGACATTATATCATTTAAACCTGGATACATAGTAGCATTCAGGTAAATCTGCCAATGCAATGCTTTTTGTTCTAAAACAGTTTGCCACATCCCACCCTTTAAATCAGCATGCACCTTCTCCAATATTATAAACTGAACGGTGTGATCTGTATATGGGGATAAAGCATTAGACATTTTTGCTGTTTTTATGTCATAAAGACGTTTATATATTCTTGATCTCAGACAAAGTTCAATCTTCCCAATATAGTATGCTTGACATAATTTACAAATAGCAGCCTATACCACACTTTCTGTCTGACAGTTATAGTGCCTTTTTACTATTAAATTTGTATTATTTATTTTACATTTTGCTGTCACCATTATGTAAGGGCACTGTGGACAGGCACCGCATTTATGCATGTATCCTTCATTCTGTGAAATATTTTTTGGTATATTCTCTAATATTTGTTTAAAATTCCTGTCTTTTTTTATATGCACAGCTTTGGGATGGGCACCCAAAATATTGTAAATGTCTTAGTCTTGTCTAAATAATGACCAGTTCTTATTTATTATGTGGTTTATTGCCATACTATCATTGTTATATGTTGCAACAAAGTGACAACCATTTTGTGTGTATGTTCATCCAAATCTGTTATAATATTATTAGAAGTCATTAACTGCAGTTCATGCCCATCTATTTCTCATTGAACTTCATCACAATTCACTACTTTATTTGATAATATGGGCTGGAAAACATCTTTCCGTCACTTACGCATCACTACTTTCTTCATGGTGGTAATAAGTCTAGCTGGATAACCTTGATTCTTGAACAATTCACCCAGATATGCACATTCATTCATAAAATCTTCTTCTGTAGTATTCATTCTAGCAACATGTAGCATCTGTCCCTTCATGATGGCCCACTTTTGATGGTATGGATGATTACTATCAAAGTATAAAAAAACATTAGAAAATGTGGGGTTTCTGAGGATTTTAGCAAATAATGCATTATTCTGATGGTCTTTACTCGATTGAACATCCAGATATGAAATAGTCTCATGATTTATAATACAAGAAAATGATAAAAATGTTGTAATATTATTTATGTACGCCATGAAATCATGTATCAGCACTTCAGGCCCAGATCACAAAATAAATAAGTCATACTTCTTTCTCAGCTGACAAGGGATATACACTTTCCAAATATGCCAATTTCTCTCTTCTATTTCTTTTACTTCATCTATTAACATTTCCCACTGCTCCTTAATAAATTTCATTTGCTCAAATGAAATCCATAGAATTATTTTTACTTGAGTAAGATAAAAACACCCTATACTTACTACAACCACTAATCCCTTTATTTAACTATAAACCCACAGTCCACAATTGCTTCAAAAACTCTATGATTGCTTCTCTTATCCATTTTCTATTTTTTGCTAGCAAACTAAATCAATACTAGCATTAATCATCCTTTCTTAATATTTACCATTCTGCTTCAGTTGTTTATCTTGTTTATCTGATGTTCTTATATCACAGCATTCTTAATCAAGACAATTATAACCCCACTAGACAGATACCCTTCCTTGTTTCACTAGTTTTAGTTTTAATTTTATTTTCCATCTGCCAATTTATTAACATTATTTTCTTTTTTCATACACTGATTTCATCAAAAGTATTATTATGTCACCAGTATTACCAGCTTCAATATTTTTATGACTTTCTAGGATTAACATTATTATATACATTTTCTATATCACATTACTATGTTTCCTTCAATTTTCTGCCTATATATCAATTCTACAACATTTTAATCACTATTAACATCTCCATAACCTGTTTGTATAATAAACATCCCTGCACCTACAGCATTTTACACTTTCTCTAATCTAGTCTGTATAATTTTCATCAATATTCTAAAAATTGCAAAAAAATTATTGGTCTCCATTTTTTATGGATTCTCCATCTCATCTGTCTTTGTCATTATTTCATCATGTTTCTTCTTTTCATTCTCCTTATCCAAACATCTGTTCAACACTTCTAGATATCTTTTCCAGGATTTTTTATTTCTTTTTATGTCTTAATAATAAAAAAATAATAAGACTACAGAAAATATATGTGGCTGAGCCCGGTATGGAAGTAAGGTACATAAGGAAAGCTGGTGGTGGAATGCAGATGTCCAGGAAGTCATCAAAAGAAAGGAGGAGTGCAGGAAGAAGTGCGAGATAGAAAAGACTGACCAGGCTAGGAAGGACTACTGGTTGACTAAAAAAGAAGCTATGAAAGGAGTTGCAATAGCAAAGAACAGGTCATCAGAGGCACTGTACCAACTTCTGGAAAGTGATTCAGTAAGTGGCACAAAGAAACTATAACAGGTTGCAAGGCAAAGACAGAAAGATAAAGAAGATAGTCAGACACCCTTCATAAGGGATGCCAGCAACAACCTGCTCATCAGTCCACAGGACATCAAAGGCAGATGGAAGGAGTATTTCCAGTAGCTTCTGAATGAAAAAACCCCACAGATAACACAATACAAAAATCACACAAGCCAGCAGCAAGCAGATAGTGTCAAAGAACAGTTTAATAAAAACTGCCCCAACAGCCAAATGGCATCAAAAACATACCGGTTTCGGCAATGGTTACAAACCTAGCCTTCTTCAGTGTAAATCAAGACGCCAGAATAATCAAAATGCTGTATTTATACAGATGTAACCATGCTGATTGGTTATAAAATGGTAAACATGTGCTGATACTCAAATACCATAAAGTAACACATAGTTTAAATTGCCATAAATGCATACAAAAATAAATACAAAAATAAATTAAAGGGCTAAAGTACATATTTATCTAAATGGCTATCTTTAGATAATATATATACAAAATATGAAACACCAATTATACATGGGTGGAGGTTGGACAAAATATGCATGTGTACAAATTACAAAATGAAAAAAATAAAAAAATAACATAAGTTAATTCAATATATATGGAAGAAAATGTATATGTGTATTCTAAGAATAGAAATACCATATATTCCACATAATATGTAATATGTATTTTTTGATTTATAAACAATCATTCAACCCAGGGCTGAATAATGCTCCTAATTTCGTGATCCATTTCTTTTCTTTGAGATTAAGTTTATTATGCCAACCACTCTTGATAGTTCTATCACCAATGATTTTATCTATAATAGTAAAATGAAATTTGGCAGTACTATGTATTAGAGTGTGTTTATATAAAGCATTAGTAGTTTTATGACATCTAATGTCACTAAGGTGCTCTGAAATGCGTAGTTTTACTGGTATTGATGTCTGTCCTACATAAAATGAATGGCAAGTGCAACTTGCCAAATACACGGCCCAATCCGTGTTGCAATTTGCAAAAAATCTAATATCAAAAACAGTATTGGTATTCCTACTAGTAAACTCCTTGGTTTTGAACATGTGCTTACAATTAACACAATGGCCACATGGAAAAGATCCTATAAGTCTGTCACCTAAGATAGTGGTTTGATATACTTGTGGTAGAGTGGACTCATGATGATGTTTATAGTGATTGAAGTGACCAGCCAAATTCTTCCCTTTACGAAAAGAAAAAAGGCATTTATCAGGAACAATGTTTTTGATCTTAACATCAGCCTGCAAAATGTTCCAATTGTCCTTAATTATTTTAGTAAAGTTGTTTGTATTTCTACCAAATGTAGTAGTGAGTCTAAGTATGTTTCGCTTAACATGTTTCTTCTTATATGTTAACAAATTCCGTCTGTGTAAACCCCTAGCATAATTCTGAGCCATGGTCACATAACCTGAACCATAACCACGCTCAATAAATCTATGATGCAAATCCTGAGCCTGGTTGACATAAGTAGTGTTCTCAGAACAATTTCGCCTGATCCTAATAAATTGCGATTTAGGAATGTTCCTTGCTATATGTTTTGGATGAAAGCTGGATGCGTGGAGAATCGTATTGTATTGGGGGAATTTTCTATGGGTTTCAGTTGTCAGGGTGTTATCATTTTTCTTTGTTACCAAGACATCCAAAAATGTAATGGCTTCCCGATCATAAGTAATAGTAAATTGTATTCCCCAAATATTATCATTCAGGTATTCCATAAATTCCTGAAGATATAGAACATCCGATCTCCACACCATCCAGCAATCATCCAAATATCTACGCCAGATATCTATTTCCGGCAGGAACAGGTTATGAGTGTCATCATAAATCATAATGTGTTCAATATAAGCCATAAACAGATCAGCGTAAATGGGGGCAAAGGATGCCCCCATAGCTGTACCTCTGATCTGCAGATAACATTCCTGGTTGTAAAAGAAAACATTCTTAGTCAAAACATGCTCAGTTAAGTTCAACAAGAGAGTGTTGAAACCAGGTTGGTATAATTTGGATGCATTGAGCCAAAATTCAATTGCATCAAGTCCACCCCAATGTGGAATATTAGTGTAAAGTGAGCTTACGTCCAAGGTACATAGTAACCATTCTTTATCTAGTTGCATGTCATTTATAATGCTCAGAAATTGAGTGGTATCCTGTATTCGTGATCTTATATATGGTAGTAATGGCTTTAAATACATCGTTAGGAATTCAGAAAGAGGTTCTGTGATTGACCCCATGCCTGATACAATCGGCCTTCCAGGTGGATGTAAAAGATCCTTATGTATTTTAGGTAGAAAATAAATATATTGTCTAGTAGGATCAGTAATTGTTAGCTGGTAACATGTTTTTTTGTCAATAATACCATTTTCAACAGCAGATTTCAAAAAGTCATCAATATCCTTTTTGAAGACCAGGGTGGGGTCAAGTGGCATTTTAGTATAATATTTGACATCATTCAATTGTCTGTGTGCTTCAATATCATAAGCACACCAATCTAACACTACCACTGCCCCTCCTTTGTCTGCGTTAATAATAACTAATTCTTTATTATTAACAAGTTCCTCTAGACAAGATTTTTCACCATCAGTGATGTTATTAGGCATAGGTCTCTCATAATCATGCTTAAAATGTAGCTCACTAAGTACACTTTTCAAAAAAAGATTGACAGCTGGATGCATAGGAGGAGTGAAATTCGAAGCATGATATTTGAAATTTTCTTGTTGTAAGTGTGTAGTATCCCCTTGTTCCTGAAAAAATAATTTTAGATTAATAAGCCTACAAAATGAAAATATGTCATTAGTAAATGAATCTTCTGGAACAAAAAAGCCGGGAATAAAGGATAAACCTTTATTGAGTAAAGATATCTGTTGATCTGATAAATTAGTGCTAGAAATATTACATACATTATTTATTTTTTGGTCAGTATCTCCAACAGGTTCTGCAGACTGGTAACTTTTTCGGTGCTTCCTGCCCCCCCTCCTCCTCCTACCCCTGTATTCCCTAAAGGGGATACATAGTTTTTACGTTTGGGAGTGGGGGAATCCATGGTGGACTGTGTGTCAGTATCTGTGCCAGACGAGGTCTCCAAATCAGTAGACTCTATGTTGTTACTGTGCCCTTTTAATATGGAACGTGGACGTTTCCTTTTAAATTTAGAGGCTTGCTTCTTAATGCTCTGTCCTTCTTGAAATCGGACATGTCTAACAGTCTTAAATGGTTGACCCTTGTCATAATCTGAGATATCACGAGAAAACTTTTTAAGTTTTCTATCCTTCAAAATCTTATCAAAATTCAACAATTCAGTACTCAGTTTAGATAGTAAAGCCTGAAAGAAAGCTTCATTTTGATAGTGATTACATTCCTCAATCAAATTCAAAACTGAAGTAGTTTCACTCTCAATGATTCTAGTATAATGTTCAGATAAAGCTTTAACAAACTTCATCGAGCATTCTTGTTGTATATGATTCCATTCCGAGAGTAAACTGTCATCAGGACTTGCCACCAAGGGCTGTATTTTCACTCTGAGACCCCTAGGGCAAATGCCCTTGGCCAAATATGCTTTCAATAGTTTGTGGTGCCAAACACTGGATCTTAAAGCCCTCATATTTTTATTGAGTGCAACAAATAATTGTTCACATTTCTGTTCGGGATTTAAAGAAATTATGTCTCCTGGGGCAGTGGTGTCATTTCCAATGCCAAATGCTGCAATATCATCTTTATCTGATGATAAATCCAATAAAAGCTTTTGGAGATCCATATTATCACCCAAATTGTTCTTATATATGACCACGGCCTGTATATCAAAATCAAATAGTCAAACAGTAATCAGACAATAATGGCTCAACACCATAAATCTAAAATAGGTTAGTTGTAGCCACGTCTAATACAGGTCAATAATGGTATATTTGAAAAAAAGTCAAGGTAGAATGCTTGGCCCACAAATTAGCATTTATTTATTAATATAAAAAGATATACAAAGGTGGTCCCAGAAGTGAAAATGTATAATTAGGACACAATGTTATACTTAGAGTCAATGGAGTGAAAATATTAATAAACTATTGCTGTAGATATAAATATACTGAAGTTGTTCAAATGTTATCGACCATATCATGGACAGATACTGACTTAGTCCTGTAATCCCTTGTACATTTGTAACTTATGCTATATAGACTGAATCATATGGCACCAAAAAATTTTGCTATATAGAGTTGTGAAAACTGAATTGCTTATTACAAAATAGTAAAGCAATATAAATCTATCTTGTCTGTACTATACTGTCAAAAGGATAATTATAAATAAACAGAATAAATAAACAGAATTGTTACAATAATTTGTTGATATTGGCCCTTGATAGATGTATAAACTAACACCACTTCGAGTGTAAGTATTTATAAAGTTTTGAAAAAACAGAAGTTTGATATAGAAAATTTTTAAGGACATAAACCACACGTCACTATATTTCTAAAAATGCTGTTGTCATTAAATGAGTATGGCAATTGCAATTTGTTTATACTAAAGTTAAATTAGTCCTAGTGTTCAAAAGAATTCAAAATTCAAACCACAACACAAGTCCTATCTTAACATCAGGTTCTGCTAATGACAAATCATCAGAAATAATACACAATCCCTACATACAATGATATTTATCAGCCTATGTAGCAAACATTTATGAATGTATACTGGAAATCAATCAAAAGACGGAAAAGATAAATTCCGCCTACCAAAAAGTGTATATAAGTTGTTAACATAAAGTTTGTTCACATCAGCCTTTGATGAATATGTAAAAATAGGACTCAATTGCAATATAGGTATCAGCCAGATTTTAAATATAAAAAATATAATATGAAAAAGACATAAACATAAGCACTACATTACTGTACTAAAGCAGTGCTGTTGTCTTTACAAGTATGAAGAATCAATCCTTAACTGGTACTAGCTAAGCTGTAATAGTTGTAATTCGCTTGTACCACAATTTAGATTCATCATGTCAATCAGAAACCTGACCTAAACAATAGCGGCATGTATACTTGAAGTTATGCCCATAAAAAATCAAAGAAACTTAACAGCCCTTGGATACAATGATGTTGGTCAGCCGATGTAATAATCATATATTAGAAATCAGTCAAGAATAAAAAATAAATTACACATACCAAAGAATGTATGTAATTTGTTAACATAAAATACCATATACCATTGTGTATCGTCAAATATCATCAGGAGCCAAAGATGAATGATATATCTCCAACAGTTATGTGACAGTTCAAGAGTTTGTTGAAAATTATTCAAAACCTATTCCAATGTCATACACAAATAACAAACCAAAGAAAAAATAATAAAAAATGACTGCAATGGAGATTTAAATGTGTCAGTTATTGAAATTCTCCACCCGTCGATAACCCGAACTATGTGTTACTTTATGGTATTTGAGTATCAGCACATGTTTACCATTTTATAACCAAAAAACCCCACAGAAGCTGTATTGCCCCAGAAACAGCCTACAATGAGAGAAGAGGAGGAGCCCATCCTAGAAGATGTAAGAACAACACTAAGGAAGACGAAGTCAGGGAAAGCAGCAGGCTCAGATGAGGTCACAGCAGATATGATAAAGATGCTGGGTGAAATAGGGGAGATATAGTTCCTGAGGGTACTCATAGCAGTGTGGAGAGAAAGGTGTATCCCAGATGACTGGAGAATAAGCATACTTGTGCCAGTGTACAAAAACAAAGAGGACATCCACAACTGTGGGCAGTACAGAGGCATCAAACACCTATCACATTGCATGAAAGTTCTGGAGAGGGTGGTTGATAAACGGATATACAGAGTAATAGAATGTAGGACAGGAGATGAGCAGTTCAGATTCAGATCAGGATGCAGCACAATTGACCTGATGTTTGCAGTGATACAGATACTGGAGAAGAAGCTAGAGATGAGAAGAGCCCAACTGGGCATTCCTAGACTTGGAGAAAGCATATGACAAGGTCCCAAGAAAGCTGTTCTGGGCAGTACTGTGGTGGTTTGAAGTCCCAGAAACACTGGTAGAATTAGTGCAGGCTATGTACAAGGACCCAATGACTCAAGTACAAACAGTGTTCAGCCTCACAGAAGGGTTCCCAGTCGAAGTGGGTGTACACCAGGGTTCATCTCTGAGCCCACTGCTGTTCATATTGGTGATGGACTACATTAGCAAACAGGTCAGAGGGGGCAGATCAACAAAGTTGCTGCATGCACAAAATTTGGCATTACAGGCAGACTCTGAGGTAGAACCTCAGCAAAGGATAGGAAAATGGAATGCAAAACTGAAGGCACATTGGATGAAACTAAGCACAGATAAGACAGTGGTAATGGCAGCAAATTGGGGACATCAGAAGAAGCTGAGAATAGAGACAGAAGAGAAGATAGTGGAACAGGTAAACAGCTTCAAGTATCTGGGAGGGCTGTTTAGGAGAAGGGAAGTCTGAATGAAGAGATCAAAGCTAGAATCAGAGGGGCTGCAGCCAGCTGGCATAGAGTGTCTGGTGTATTCTATGACAGAAGAATGCCAAAGAAGGTGAAGAGTAAGATGTACAAGACAGTGGTGCGACCAGTATTACTGTATGGTACAGAAACCTGGGCAGTAAAGGCAGAACAGTTGAAGAAGCTAGAGGTGATAGAAGAAGTACCTAAGAAGGGTGGTAGGAAGAACACTGTGGAACAGATGAAGAAATGAGGACATAAGAGCAGAAGCCAAGGTAGGTCCAATTGCAGAAAGATCAAAGAGAATAGATTATAGTTGTTTGAGGAAGCAAAGACGTCCAGCAAAGAGGTGGATGGATTGAGTGAAAGAAGATCTGAGACAGTCAGCCATGAGTATTGAGGAAGGGTCTATATTACAAGACCAAAAACGCATTCTTTTGAATGCGTCTTGGTCGAACATAAAAGGCTGAAAACACAAAATATTGAAGCGGCTGTTAAGTGAATTCTTTCCCTGGGAAAGAATTTGCTTGGTCGCTTCTGTACTTTGCCATTTTCGGCACTGTAGTTCAGTTTTGGAGTTGGTATATTTAAGTAGGTGGGTGTGGGGGGCACAGCCCTCCACATCGGGGTGTGGGGGGGTGAAATCCCCACTTAATGTAATGTTTGAAATTGTTTTTTATTTTTTTTTTTTTGTTGTTGGAACAGCGATTTTTTTCCCTTGGAAAAAATTGCTGTTCTGACACTTCGACATTGTAAGCTTTTTCTTACATAGGGTTGATTAATCCCCGTTCACTTGTTTAAGCATTCAGTGATCTAATATAGACCCCTGAGGAAGGCAGGAGTGTGGTACTGAATCGAGAGAGTTGATGACAGTTAACACAATACCCCAACCCCATGTGGAAAAATGGGAAAGGGGGGCGCTGATGATGATGATAAATAAAAAAAAATACTTAATCTTCTATCCTATGATCCTATGATCTCCTGCTGTCTAAGTCTGAGCAAGTCACTTAACCAGACAGTGCTCAAGTGTTGCACCCCGTCTTATCTGGTTATCCCATCTGGCTCTGGTGCCTCCTCTCTTTTGACCTTCTTTGATATGCCTTCTAATTATTTTCTAGTAATATTTTTATTAATCATCTCATGCTCAGCTTCACATTTCATTCTCTTTTACTTTGTGGTTCTTCTCCATATATCTGATTTTCCTTATCTGGAATTGCTGTATTAAAACGTTCATGAATATAACACAACTCTTTTAATGTCCCTAATTCCATTTACAAATTCCTCTAAAAACTATATACTTTTCTCAAAATTGGAAATACCTTCATATTCTGCTAACATTATTTGTCATTTTTTTTAGTCTGTGCTAACAAATTTTCAAAGTCATTCACCATTTACTTCTTCCTTTATCTGTAATAGTCAACCTCCTTTCCACATCTAAATACTAATTTTAAAATTTCTTCTTAAAGGTTGCCCACCAGTTTTCTCAACTTCCATAAAAAGGCACATACACCCATGATATTTATACAACTGTTCTACACTCCTATTAAATTCAAGACATTTTAAAAACATTCCTACTAACCTTTATAACCCTTTTGTATCTTTATCCTGCTCTTCTCTTTACCAGTTTTACCCAAATATGCATATAATCTAAGCAATTTGTAATTCCTCTCGTCCCTTCAACCTCCTCTATTCTCTCTAAATATAAAAAAACAATCTATTTTAATTTTTATATTTCCTCCTTTGTAACCAAGCAAAAAAAATCACAGGACAGAAGACAAAGAGAAAAGGGGGCAATGGCTTGCAGAGTTTAAAGCAGCTCCACAAGAGGAACAGCTATGGAAACTGTTCCAAAAGCTGACAGCAGTTGCTAATGATGTAGGCCTGATGGAAACAATAAGCAAACAACAAAGTGAAGTGAGTAAGCTGAATGAAATAATTCAGAACTGGAACGTGGACAGAGCAGCTCTGAAGTTAGAAGTGTAGGAACACAATAAAGGGCTGGCTGAAATAGAAAAAAAAGCTGCAATGGCAAACAGAAAAACTGGATGACCTAGAAAACAGATCCAGAAGAAACAGCATAAGAATAATAAGAGTGTCCTGCATACAAAATTGGAAAGAATGTGACTGCAATTGCTGGAAACAAATTTCACTTACCCAGATTACAAGAACCAATAACAGAAAGAACCCAACAGAGCTGTCAGAATGGGAGATGCAACTGGAGGATAGCTGAAACAGCTATTAGCATGATTGCACAGCTATAAACTTAAATAAGAAATTCTGCAACAATCCAGAATACTTAAAAGGATATCCTTTCATGGTATGCTCATAAAACTGGTGGAATATTATTTGGATTCACTCAATAAACTAAGAAAAGGGATAGCTGACTTGTTGATCCAACAGAAAGCCCAGGAAATTCTGTATGGATTAACTATCCTACTATCTTAACTGTGATATGGAAGGAAACAAACACAGGTTCCACACAGAGGTAAAAGCATTAAGTTTTATCATCTAGATTGTGCACAGTGACAACTAGAGCAATAGAAGTAAAGTAAAGAAATACGTTCAAATATTCCACTAGAAATGGACTGGCAGGCAAACTTGCAAAGTGTCAGAGAGGAGTAAGAATTACAAATGTCAAGGACAACATCTGATGTAGATACACTTTTGTAAAAAAGAACTAAAGGAAATAAATAAAAGTGCATAAAGTGATTTTGACAAGATAGGTGAGACAGACAAGATCCCTGAGCATAGCAGACCACAGAAATGGAGAAAAGCATATGGAAAACAAGGGAACTATTAGGGAAGTGAAGAATAAAGATACAGTAAGAAGAACAAGATACTGGTCAAATTAGAAATCTAAAAACCTAATCACTCATCACTAATGTAAAATAAAACCATAAGACCGCAAAAAAAAAAAAAAAAAAAAAAAAAAAAACACCAGTAGGACCTTTGCAAGCTCATTTATTAATACAAAACTGCTACAGAAATCTGGCAGAAAAGGGGAGTTTTACAATGATAACAGCAGAGGCAGGAACAGAGATACCAGAAGCAGAAGAAAATAAACAGAATACCCTGCAGTCAAAGCCTCAGTGGATCAGATGCATAGTTCTGAACACCAAAGGGCCTAAGCAGGCTGGACTGGTCAAAAGAGAAGGCAAGAAAAGCAAAGTAGGATAGTGACAGGAAAATCAAACCAGAGGAGGAGGCCAAATGGATGGAAGCCATTAAGAAATGGGCAGCGTATTCATACAGGTAAATATGAGAGAAGAAATGAGAGGCAGTGCAAGAGAAAAAATATGTGTGGATGCACTCGGCAAACTCCACCATAGGATCATAAGAAGTTACTAGGCTATTGGCCCTGAGGCCCTTATAAGCCTAGCCAAGAATTTAGCCCATGTTCAACAAGCCAGCACCTGATGCCACTGTCCAGCAGGGAAACAGCTGGAATCCCAGGGATGTATTTTCTGTCCCCCATCCAGTTATCCAGGTTGCGCTTAAAAAGGGTTAATGAGGTACTCTGCTTGACATGGAGAGGGAGTCTCTGGGACACAAATTTGTCCCACCATCAAGTCCTGTTGATGTCACAGACCATGCTGAGGTTGCGCAAGTGGGTTACTCAAGTGGAGCAGCAGTCCCATCAAGGCGGGGTCTGAGATTGCTTTGTATGCAAGACAGATGTCACCTCTGAGGAGTCTATAGGACACTGAGTAGAGGGACAGGGCCTTTAGTCTATCTGTGTAGGGTAGATGATTGAGGCCCTGGATTCTCCTGGTGAGGAACCTCTGTGGTCTCTCCAGCTGCTGCATGTGCTTTGTGAGGTACATGCCAAAAAGGGCATTATACTCAATAATGGCTCTTATAAGGGAATAATACTGAGATGTTATGACTACCTTTTCCCTTGATGAGATACCCTTACTAATGAGCCATGTAGAAAGCTTGCCGTACAATGGAGGCAATATGGTGGTCAAAAGTCACTTTGCTATCAACCTGGGTGCCCAAGTCCCTCACAACTGATTGTGTGCTTAGGACCTTATTATTAATGTGATAATTTGTGGAGATTTAATCCTTCCAAAGGGGATGATGATGCATTTTTTGGCATTCAGTATGAGGCCATGTTGCTGGCACCAGTCATCTGTTTGGGTGAGCCCCGCTTGGAGGATGCCCACATCACTAGGAGAATTGATGACAGCACCCAGCTTGCAATCATTTGCAAACTAGGTCAGCCATAGCCCACTTGTTTTGGTCTGCACCTCAGAAAAGTATATCCCAAACAACAGAGGCCCCAAGACCGATCCCTGGGGTACACCACTTGTTATGGGTTACTGCTTGAAGTGGCTTCCCCTATTTTGACTAGGTGGGTACTATCAGTGAGCCAGTTTGCTACCCATCTGGTAACATATTGATTGATGCCGAGTTGTGAGAGTTTATCTATTATACTTGAGTGGGGAATAGTATTGAAGGCTTTGGGCAGGTCAAGGTAGGCCATGTGCACCATCTTCCCCTCGTCCATTGCTTTGGTGACTGTCTCAAAGAAGTTGACCTAATTTAATAGGCATGGCCTCCCCTTGATGAAACCAAACTATGTGGGATCGAGTGTTTGGAGGTTGCCATTGTCCTTGTTAATGAGGTCCATGATAATCTGCTCCATGGCCTTGCAGATCAGGCTAGTTAGGCTGATGGGTCTATAATTTCCTGGATTGGTGGACGCTCCACCTTTGTGCAAAGGGATGACAGTGGCTGTTCTCCACTTGGCTCTGATGAAGCTGGTACTCAGGCTTTGGTTGAATAGGGTGCCTAATGGTGCGACATGGTGCAACATAAGTAGGCATTAGGTTATGACTGAATACAAAAAAAAAACTGAGAGATTAAAGTCATGTAAATGGCAAGACAAAAGGGGGTATTTGAGATTGAAAGGATCAAATAAGATCTCTGAACATGGGCACTATTCAAATGTAAGATTTTTTTTTAAAACACTGTGCTCCAGCAGTAATAGAAGGATGGAGGTACAGATAGACAGACAGATTGCTGTTCAAATGGTCTTTCCTATGACAACCTATACTTTATAATTGTTTGTATCTTTATATAAAAGTAAGCTTTCTCTTTGAAGCAGTAGGCAAAATTGTTAAAGTATGCCTGAATAAAAAAATGGGGGAGGTGGAGAAAGAAATAATTATGAAAACAACACTCTTAGGTTCAACTGCAATGTATTAGAGCAGAGTGAAATAGACTGCATAAAACTGTCACAAAAGAAGCATCAAATGCAAAGGAAGCAAGCAGCAACTATGAGAAAGTGGAGAGATAAACAGGAGCAAATAACAGGTAAGAGACAATACAGAAGTGAAAGCAAAAAAGGACAGGGCCAAAACAGAACTGAAAAAAAAGGACAAGGCAAATGACCCAAGTCCAGAGATGCTCAAATCACAGACTGGAGATAACAAATACAATTCTGTAGAGGGGGATGGGCCAAGCATAAGCAAAGACCAAAGGACACAAGGTTCAGCTCAGTAGGGAAATTCAAGAGAGGAGATCCAGTCAAGTGCAACACTGAGTGGGGCACAGAGAAAACGGAAAGGAATGAACACAGATTGAAAGGAGTAACCTGGAACATGGATTAGGGGTTTTGCACCTAATCAAAAGTAGGATGCAAGGGGATATGGTTCTGCTCCTGGAGACCAAATTCAAGGTAAAAGAAGGAAGGAAGATCATGAGCCCACAGCACCCCAAGGGAGAAACAAACAAAAAAAATCAGGGAGTAGCAAGAGGAAAGTGGTCATTCTTTTTGGAGAGAGATTACATGTACTGGATGTAGGGGGTGTAAAAAAGAGAGGAAAGGAGATGGCTCATTATGCAAGAACGAATAAATAGAAGGAGGTGGGTAATAGAGAAACTGTATGCCCCACACAAAGACAGAAAAGACTTTTACAGTAGGTTCTTTGAAGACTGGAATCGGATAAGGGATGGAGGGAAAATCATTGGAGGGACTTCAGTGTCACACTAGACCCCAAAAAAGACAGGCTGTTTGACTAAAGAAAGTACAGTATACAAATAAAAAGACACTTAGAATAGAACATGAAAGAATGACATTGAAATGATATATGGAGGGAAAGATGCTAGCACACATTTACTTTGAACTGCTCAAGCCAGTAGAATGGATAGGATATTAGGGAAAGAGGAAATTCTAAAAATACAGGAGAGACACATGTCAGACCATCCAGTGGTAGTAATTACATTAAGGACAGAAAAGGAACAAGAGAATGGAGCTGGGCAAGTTACAAGAGGAAAGATTAGGAAAGGAAGCAACAATTACAAAACCGGATAGAGGAGAAAGTGGAAGAGATACTATAGACAAGACAGAACTGGGAAAACACTGGTGGGATAAAATGAGAGTAACAGTTAAGGGAAACAGTTGTGAAACAGGATGAGTGGAAAAGGAGGCAAGATGAGGGTAAGATAAAACTGGAAGAATAACTGAGCAAGATACAAAGGGAAATGTGGAAAAAAGGTATAGACAGACAAGCATGAAGGACAGAGGAAGCAATAATAAAAATGGAACTACAAGGAAAGTAACAACTGCAATGGAAGTAGAGCAATGAGACTGGAAGGACTTCTGTTGGATGACTGTGAAGGAACAAGGAAAGCAACTAGCAAGGAAATACAATAAAGGAAAAGGGCGCGAGAGAAGTAACAGCTGTTAGGGGAAAGTGGGAGATTTCACAGAGAAGGAGAAGCGTGAAAGAAAAGCCTTTAGGGAATACTACCATCAAATATATCAAAAACAGGAGAAGGAGAAGAAAATGAATTAGTAGGTCACAGGGAGAGGAGAGGGTAACAAGTAAAATGAATAAAGAGGGAGAAACGGAATGCAACAATCATGATGGAGGAGATCAAGGAGTCAGTGATGGCAGTGAAAAGCAGAAAAGTAGGGAGCCCACATTGATACCTGGTAGTGTTGTAAAAGTGGCAATCTGACCAGTTATGAAACAAAAGTATAAAAGAATAAGTGAAACAGGTAAAATAACAGACAATGAAAACAGTCATTGGGATAGTCATTCCAAAAGAGACAGAAGAGAGGATGGAAGCAGGGGATTGCAGACGGATCTCCTTAATATACACAGACATCAAGGTGATGCCAAATGTACTAGAAGGAATTTGGATGAGATTCTGCAGAGAATACTACAGGAAGGCAGAATGGTTTTGTGAAAAGAAGGACAGAAATGAATTGGTGAGTACTAGCAGAGTTTATAGGCAGAGAAAAACAAAAAGGGAAGCACCAAAAGGGATGGTCATTTTTGACCTACAAAAGGCATTTAACATAGTCAGATGGGAATTCCTCTGGGAGATACTAGAAAAAGGACAAATGGAGGAAAATTGTATAGGACTGATAAAGGTAATTTACAATAAGCCAAAATAGAGGTAGTGGTAAATGGAGGAGTTCTCAAGGCACCAAAAGTATGGACGGGGTCCAGACAGGACTCTTCATACTAGTCATAGAAGAGCTGACAACTGAAGTCAGAAAAAGGTTAACACAACTGGAGGGAAGAACAAGTGTACTGTCAGGTGTCCAAATGTACATAGATAACTGCATGTTTATGTTGGACAATGTTGAAATGGTAATACAGGAAATGGTGAAAACTTTTATGAGGTTTGCAACCAGAAAAAGGCAGTGGGGGTCAGGATAGAAGGAAAAGGAAATTGTGGAGATGGACACATTTAGAAGGAATACTCCAAATATCTTGGAGTATATATCAGGTACACATTAAGTGATACAATACAATACAAAAAAATTTGGAGAAGACAAGAGAGAAAATACAGGAAATACCAGAGAAAGAGGAAGCAGAAAACATAGAGTTAGATAGAATAAACATGATTAGAATGATGATTGCCCCAGTTATAGTGCATTATTAAGAAATCTGACAGTGAATTCAATAGACATCAAAATATTACAACTACAGAAGGACCTGGAAGGGTGGATAGTGAAAGGGAAAGAGAAAGGGAAGGGGAGAATGGTCTCAAAAACAAGCTAAAACTGAGTAGAACAAAAATGAGGTACATAACTAAGTAGGCCTTAAGTTATAATCTACTTAGGTGGATATAGATTAAGGTGGAGACCAAAAGGCTAGAGGAGAGAGGGCAAGTACTGAGGTGGGGATAAGAATAAAAGAATTATTGAAGAGGCATTAAAGAGATAAGGCAACATGACATGTTGGCAAGGAAAAGAAAGAGACATGGAAGAAAGAGGATGGGACACATTCATGTGGAAAAACGACTAGAAAATGGAAGAAATAAGGATATGAGGAGAGCAGAAACTAACAAAGGAAAGGGCAGGAGTACAAACAGTATTCACAACTGTACAGTAATAATACAGAGTTTCAGTTTAACACAAAAAGAATGGTGGGCATACACCAGAATGTGAGGAAAATGGGTAGAGAAGAGGGAGGAAGCAGAAACCCAGTAAAAGGAAAAGAAAGCAGAGAAGGGAAAAAAGAGCCCCATGGGGAAAAGTTAATAGCATAATTATGAAAATCAGAGGGGGGTAATGAGAGAGAAAAGAGATAAGAAAAGGGTGATAGAAGGAAGAAGGGTGGTAAAAAGTCCTCAAAATTACACCAGAAATACAGAAAATGCACTGGGTGGGAGATCAGATATTAAGAGCATTGTACAAATGGTATCTCTCATCAAAAAAGATTATATAAGGGGGAAGAAAAACAGATTTATGGTGCTGGAGATGGTTGACAGAAGAAACAGGCATGAAATATATGTTTGGGGAGTGTATCTGGTCACAAAAGGTAAGGACAGAAGCTCTGGAAATCTAATACATGATGTGAAGGATAAAACTCCTGGAGATTTTGCATATGGGAAATAGAGAATGAAGAGGGGATTGGCAGGAAAAAGAAATGCAGGCAATAAAACTAATGGCAAATGAGGCAAAGAGTGTAATAACAAGAAACTGAAAAACACGGAATAAGTGACAGAAAGGGGAGCTGAACAGGAGGTTTCTACACATTGTAAGAAAAAATAGAAAGCAGAAGAAAATGACAGGGAGAGAAAAACAAAGGGAAGAATGGAAGGATATAATGAGTTACTACCATTCAAGGTGGAGGTGAAAGTAATTCGAAGAGTAATAATGAGAAGCAGGGAAACACTAGTATAAAAATAATAAAGTGCACCATTCATGAAGATTGCACATGATGTAATTGTGAATGGATATGAAAAATAATAACAAAAAGTCTTCCAAATGTCATATCTTCTTTTATAATTTTCACATAAGATGCTTGTTTTCTCCTTTTTCACATCAATTACAATTAAAAATTCCCACTATAATAATATCTGCTTTTCTAAAAACAGTTAAGCATTCAAATACCTACAGCCTCTCTTTACTTTTAGAGGTGCATACAATATTATTTGCATTTAATTACACTATGTTCTAATGTCTGTCATTATTACCATTTTTCCTACCATTATATACAATATCTTAATATTCTTATATTTAATCAAACCTGCCACCATGAACATTCTTCAGACATAAAGATTTGTGTAATATTTTTTCTCTTAACTTTTCAAATTGTATTTTATTATTGCTTTTAATTAAAAATATATCCAATTAACATGTAAGATTTCTCATCATCTTTTTGCACCAATCTAAAGCTACCATCCTTCTTAGATCATCTTTTATATAAGTCACATTAATTGATAATACATTTATATTATCCCTTTAATTTTTGTATCTTTTAATTTTTAACTTCTTTCCCTTTCAGCTTCTACATCCTCTAATAGTCATTCCCAGTTGGTATATTCCCTCTACCTCCCTTTACTTGCTCACTACCATCATCATCCCCATCTTCATCAACTTCAGCATCCAAGACTTCATAAATATTTTGATTTCATCAGTGATTTGATGTAATTAACTCACTCATGTCTTTCTTTTTCTACTCATTTCCTTCCTAGCCTTTACTGTTTTTTTTCCTTTTTATCTTCTCTTTTTTTCCTTATTTCTTCCTACTTTTTGATGTTACACATTAAAGATACTTGCTTGATCTTCATAATCTTTCATTACATCACAATTAATGCATAAATGTCCCACTATATGATATATTGTACATTCCAATGGCAGTGTTTTAAAGCATGTCCCCTTTCCCCACATTGTGAACATCTTTATTTATTGCACTCATCACTTAACATTCAAACAAACTCCAAAAATAATTTGATTTGGGTTTCTGCTAGTAATAATTTGTCACACTTAATCATAGAAACATTCGGTAAGTGCATAATTTCATCATTCAGTACTTTTAATGACACCTACAACTCATGTCCACAATTATTCCTGATTCAGCAGAGGCTTAACCTTATAAACCTCCAAACATTGCATTACAATATTCAGCAGTTCCACTTTTTTACTTTGGATTTTTTTTTTGGTGCAACAGCATAATTTTCTATGGGAACTTATTATTTTACTTTTCAAACAGAAATAAGCACTTTGTTTGACTTTGTAAAACTTATCTACACCCAAGTATATTAATGCTCTTATATCCTATACTGCAAAACCAACAGATGAAATAATCTTAATCCATATATCGTGCATTTTAACTGATGCCTCAAGAGTTCTTGCTACAGGCTCCCAAATGTGTTTTCCTTTTTCTTCTTCTTTACATCCTCTCCTGCCCTTGTGCTTACCACTGTGGCATAAGTTATATGTTACCTGATGAAGCAATCTTTTTGAAAGCTTGTTGGTGGTTTATATGCATAAGAGTGCTTCTCCATGTTTCATAGTTTTTTTTTTTATTTTGTTATTTACTGAATTTACCTTTGTGGATTAACCTGTTGCAGTCTGTTATTTGTTTTTACAGTGATATAAGTTATTTTCTGCCTTTCACTCTGATGCAGTCTTTAATCTCAGCATCATTAGTCAGAAGTATCACCTCACACTTTTTCCTTATCATCCAATTCTATCTTTTATGACCCTTCTGAAAATTCAACCCAATCCACACTAACAGAATATTCATGTGACTTCCAAGCAGCTTAACTTCAGCTCTTCCATTGTGAAAAAAAACTGAGATAAGAGCAAGGAATTCTGCTACTTTTAGTAAATTCAGTTACTGGCTAGTAGGTACACTACCTGGCTGCCTGCAAAAAAGAACCAAAGAGAGCCTGAAAGAAAATCAACTAGAAAAGTTGAAGAGAAAATACTGACTGTGAAGAATCCTGCAGCTGTTCAGCAAGACATGGGTTCAAGTATTCCAGAGGAAAAAATAAGTCAAATGTGTTCAGAGCTGATTAAAATAAATGAAACATTGAAAGAGTGTATCAACTCAAACAACAAATTTCTGGAAAAAATGGGAGAATCTTTAAACAGATATTCAGATGAACTGAAAAAACTTCCAAAATCAGATGTCAGAAATGAAGAAAAGGCTGGCTGATTATGAGACTACTCAAGAAGAGATTTTCAAACAAAATGGTAGAATTAGAGGACAGAATATGCAGGGAAAATCTGATAATTTGCTGTACCAGAGAAACCGAAAGGAAGAGACTGTATTAATTTTATGAAGGCAAAAATAAGCAACTGGACTGGTATTCCATAGCAGGATTTGTTAATTGAAATGGCACATCATGTGTATGCTCCAAACCTGACCATGAGAAAGTAGCCAAGACTTATGCTAGTAAAGCTGCAATCCTGCCAGCAGAAAGAGTTGATCCTTGCAAAACTGTGGTTGAATAACAGAGTATTAAAAGTTGGCGACTGTATACCAGGCAGAAGAAAAGAAAATTCCAGCAATCGGGGAATGCTGAGATGTAGGTGTGAAATTCAAGCTGCTATATCCAGCTATCTTCAGAATATTTTTTCCTGGAGGATCAAAGTAATTTTAGTGCAGAACATGCTAAGGAGGACATAAAAAAGTCTTTTCAACAAAAAGTGAGCCATAAAGCAGAAGGGGACTCTGCTTCTCATTCTTCTGATAATAAAGCTCAAAGAGAGACTTTACCAGTGAAACTTTTTGTTTCAGTGTTCCAAACAAAAATGCTTGAGAAACAGAGAAAAGCATATGAGTTGACTAGAATAATCAGGAGTACCTTGAAATTGAACTGGAGTCTGAAGTTGGGAGATGTAGATGAACAGGAAGAAGGCCACCAGCATGGAAATTAGTAAATAAATGTGAGATTATAAAGCATTAGTTGCATTTGTGAAATATGGCTATATAAGAAAAAGTGGAAAGAATGGACTTTTTCTGACTTTGTTAAACTCATGGGATGCTGAAAGTCTTTTCCCCCAATTCACATCATTAATGTTTGGAAGGGCAATAAGGGGAGAGGAAGTGGAAGGATAAAAGTAACTGTAAGTAAAACAATTTCTGTTCTTAACAGTATTTCCATAAAACTTTTCATGATATAAACTGCATGTTATGTAGCAAAGTATTTTAGATATTGCTGTATGTAATAAAAATACAAAAATAAACAGATGCATTTTTCTTTTCTTTCTTTTTTTTCTTTCTTTCTTTCTTTTTTTCTTCTATTCGGTATTAAAATGTAGGTCTTACAATGTAAACAGAGAAAAAAGGCTGGACAAAAGCATTTTTAAGTTAATAAGCTGTAATATTGGGTTGTTGAGGTGGAGGATGAAGTATAAAAGTACACAGATGATATGTTTTCTCTTACGTTTATATAAGCATGTCTGGATTAAGACACTTGGCTTAATCTAATTACTAATTTTAAGTGGAAGCAGGAAAATAAAAGAACACTGAATGGAATGAAAAGTTTTCCTTTAGCAATAAATATTCACCATGTCTTTTGAGACCTGCACTGAGGGCAACATTTTTTCTTATGTTTCCATGGAGACAAGCTGATTATAGGGCAGCAAAAAGCCAGCTCAATTGTTTCTTTGAGGCTAAATGTTAATGTTTCCTAAGAACATGCAAATTATTTTTCCACATCTGAAAGGGGAATAAAGATAAAACAAGAACAGAAAGCAATTAGTGTAAGTAGGAGCATAGGCAGTAACATGTATCTTAGCATATATAACATCAAATGTAGGTTAGCTAATGTCTGTGCGTGCAGCCATCTATTTTGGGACAATTGTTCCTGTTAATAGGGTTAAACATCATAGTCTGAATATGTACATAGTTTTGTATGTTTATGTTAAGTTTTTGCCCTGTTTTTGCATCATTTTATACAGCTTACAGGCAAACCATCCATTCCTGAGACTGATTTTTCTCCACTTTTGATAACATGAATTCTAATTCTTCTACTGTAATCCTGTCTAGTAAACTATCACCAGCTTTATCATTTACCTTTGTAACTGACCAATATATTTTATTTCTTCTTTCTTAATAGTTGGTATGTATATTTACTTCATCACTTAATTCATTACTCTAGCCTGCCAGTTTACTTTCTCATCTTTTTCTATTATACATTCATATAATACTGCCTTTTCTTTTTAGCTGTCTGCCTCAAAAGTAGATATTTTTTCTTTATTTTCCTGTCACAGATATATTCTTGTTTTCTTCATATATGCCTTTCCTTTTTTTAGAAAACCCATCTTGCCAAGATCAATAGTCCCCTACCAGTTATTCACTAAAGGCTATCATTTGTTCTCTTACAAACAGTCCTGAAGACTGATAAATAATTAATCCATGATCACAGCCAAGCCAGGAATATTTATATTGCATGCTTAATGAGCAGTAATGCTAATCATATATTCATTCAGCCAGGTCACAGTCACAGTGCAGCCCCATACCCACATCATGTTAATTTACCTTGTGGACAGAGGTAAGTATGAGTAGCAGAAGTAAACACTGACAGATCATGAGCACCTATAGTAATCATTGTGAGTTCACTTGCATGAGTTTATAATGCTAATGTGATGTATGGCAAAATATATCTATATAGAGAAATGTGCAATGGAAGGGAAAGTAGCAATGATAGTTGATGGTGGAGTAAAGCTTACACTACAGCAAAGAAACCCACCAAGATTTACTGAAAAAGTACAAAATGATGTACAAGTCAAAGAATTGTCAGAAAAGAAGAATGAAAAGGTGCTATGATGACATATGAATGTAGATTAATGTGAAATACAAACAGGAATGGTGGGATACCAAAGTGTAACATGATATACCAACCTACACCAGTCCTGACAACATGAGTGTGATCAGTGGACACAGACTATAATGTTACTATCACTAAGGAAAATATGATAACTTTAGAGGAGTCCATATTTCAATAATAGTGTCCACATATCACTATATCCACAGTTTTCCAGGAAGGGAAATAACTGTAGCAGTAAGAGTAAATGTGGCCATAAAACATACATATTAGGGAACTGTAGCACATGTGCAGTTGGATGGCAAAAAAATGAGTCTGAATGGAAATGAGCCCATTACTTTCCCACTCAATGTTTTCTTAGCAGTGCATTAGCAAAGGGTGACACTGCAGCAGCCAGAGTAAAAGGGGTAAATAAAATACACATACCATAGAAATGTAGCAGATGTGCAGACAGAAAATGAAAATTTCTAAAAAGAGTAATTGCATGAGTACACTGTGCTACTGAATGAGTTCAAATAATGGTCACCACAGAAAGATGACTTAGAATTATATGCCCATTCTCAGCATGGATGAGACATATAAATATATTTAAGTACACCATAGGTTGGAAATGGGATTATAGGACTGAAACAATCAGAGGGTACTTCACCATGGCTGAACAAATATGGAATGAGTAGGATAGAAGTGGGATAGGAGCCCATTATCTCCCAAATTCCTAGTGCAACAATGGCAGAAGAATATATATCTAAATTAGGTTAGAAGGTGCCAAACTCCCATAAGTAATTTATGCATTGATGCTCATAATGTTTACTTCAGGGAAACAGAAGACATGATAGCAAGGCAGAAAAATACACCTAAATAGTTTTTAAGCCCCTGCCTTTGACAATCATATTCTCTAACTAGAACATTAGTAAGGCAAAAGGCGACTGAAAAATGCATTTCAGGGGAATGGAACACATGATAGTAAGACAACAAAAATACACCTAAATGGCTTCAAAGCCCTACCTTTGTAAATCATATTCTGTAGACCAGGGTATTAACAAGTGAAGCCACAAAAGAACTTGTGCTAAAGAGGTTTGAAAACACACATTTCACTGAACTGTTAAAACAGTTTTGAAGACAGAAAACAGAGCATTGGATAACAGCATTCCAACCATCAGGTGATTAAAACTATTTTGACAGAATATTCAAAATACACACATCACTGCATGAGCAGACTGAACCATAGAAGCTGAGACATACACATATTTTGTTTATCTAGGATCATGCTTGCATGATGCATTATTAGCATATAATACAGATTGTTTTGAAGACTGCTACAAGTTATACCTTCATGGATTTGAAACGCTTTCTGTCTAATTAATACTCCATAGAAAAATGCATTATCAAGTGAAGCCACAAAAGATCTTATAATAAAGTGGTCAGAAAACACACATTTCAAGGGAATGTTTGATCACTGTGGAAGACTGGAAGATGAACAGAGGTAAATAGCATACAACATTAAGGTCAGGCTTGTGGCACTTCAGGTCACTATAGTGGTGACTGCACTGTTCCCCTATGTGTGAGATGTCAGTTGCATAGGTGACAGCCTTGACCAAACTATTCCAAGAATCAACTGTATACTCTGACCCAGTATAACCCTCCTGCAGGAGCCTGCAGCTGTAATGCTTATGGAGAATGTCTAGAAAAAATATTGGACGCCTCCTCAAACAATGTATGTGCTCTTAAAGTAGCACTATCCTTCAGCTTCTCCAGCCATACTTGGTTTCTTTTCAAGATCCCAATAAAAATGTCAGGGAATTGGCACCCCAATTACTTCTAATGCTTTTCATCATCCACACAAAAATGGACACTGTTGAGCTTCTCTTTTGTGTGATGGATGTCAAAATAATGAAAGAATAAAATATAGGTACTATATTATTTTAGTTCTAATGGTACTTCAAGGTGTGAAACACATCTGTTTGCTCAAGAGTGACTCCATATTTATATGGTTAAAGATAGCATGACCACTGCTCTCATCCTTCTATTTATAGACTGTTGAACACCTACCCCCTATAATCTCATACAAATGGGAAACATGAGGAACACTAACAGCTTAACAACAACTAGACCAAGAATTTTATAACATGGTTAAAGTGTGCCCTGTCAGACTTACAAAAATTGATTTTAATTAATTTATATTATTAATTGTAATTTGCAATGTATAATAGTTAAATAAATTGCTAACATATGAATGCATGATAGACCCTTTCAATGTGGAAATGCGAGAAACTTAGCTCTATAAAATGTAAATTGAGGAACACTACTTATAATCAGGTACACATGAGAGGTATGAGCATGACAGTTTCCCAGTCCCTGCTATATTGGCTTCTTGCACGTACGTAGAGCTTACCACAGGTCCTCAGATATGCACATAGCATACTGTATAACTCAACATGAAGTTTATCAGGTTTACTTATCGTGCACAGTGAGTGATATGGATACAATAATGAGATGAGCCTGACTTAGCAGGGCAATCTACATGATAAAAGCATGAAGAGAAATACAGATCGTTATTGCACTAAGGAAGCCAAACGTTGTTTAAATCCTCTTAACCCTACATCAACCACTTATTACTAGATAATAAGATTATCTTCTTACATATAGTAAATTCTTCTTTTTACAAATACTTCTTTGTACAAGGATAGCTTTTTGAGTGCTACTTACTCTAAGGCCTAGAAATGCAGTTCAGCTTTCAGTGTATCTACATGCTTTTACAAAGCTCTCTGAAGGGGTATATTGCAAGTGCCATGGTTGTAATAGAATGCATGCATGTTACAGCAGGCTGTAGAAATGTTTAATTGTGTCATACAGCAGTATGATGTTCTGTACCTTAGACATATATGATTACAAATTAAGACTTTCCAAAAAGATTGTGGCTAATGATTA
The DNA here is from genome assembly GCF_019279795.1 of Protopterus annectens. Taxonomy (NCBI): domain Eukaryota; kingdom Metazoa; phylum Chordata; order Ceratodontiformes; family Protopteridae; genus Protopterus; species Protopterus annectens. The sequence continues at coordinate 93,836,723 of NC_056725.1, forward strand.
TTGTGCTTCTTAAGTTGCATTCTTGTTAACTTGCACTCATGTGCTGTTATTTTTGGGTGAGAAATTGATTGTGTTTAGAACACAATGTTGTTGTATCTTTCGGCTTTTCCCAGTTAGGGGTCGCCTCAGTGGAACTCCGGTCCACTAATGATTGGCAGTAGATTTTTATGTATTGAGTTGCCAGCCCTAACGTACAACCTTCAACGAAGGTACGCCCATTCATGCATGTCTCTACACAAAAGACGCTTTTAGCTGAGAATCGAACAGGACATCTTACTGTGAGGCGACAACACTACCGCAGCACCACCACCACAGCTGTTGTGTTTAGAACACAATAATGCCTAATATTCAGGTAAAGATTATTTTGTGGATGTGCATATTTTACTGTCAGGCCCTAATAAAGATTAGCAGCTAGACTATTATTATAGCATGTCTGTTAGGATTTATACTAACCATTGTTTTCCATACCAACAGCAATATGCCATAGAATCAGGCACAGAAGGCCACATCCACCCACAAGCTCAAGTTTACCCAGACGGAAAATGAGGTGACATTAGAGACCCTCCATCTCCACAATAGACATCTCTTTGCTTCCACTTCTACTGACTGGTCTTTCCACAGCTATGTCTGGCCTGGATCATAATTATGACATGGTCCACTCCTGAGTGACTGATATGATCTATTCTACCACCCACAGAACAGTACCCATGATATTGGAAAAGTGGGTGATAAGTCATCTACTAAACTACCCTTATAGAAATGGAAAAGTTATTGGCCTTTTTCAGCAGCACCATTTCTGCAGAGTTACACAATGTGGTAACAGATGTTGGGGCAAAGATGTATAGGCCCCAGAGAGTTTCCACTGATGATACCCCAGGTATATAGTCCTAGTAACACTATCTGTCCCTGTTTTTAACTGTTAGTCACATTACCGTTTATGATACCTGTCTAACTTGTGTCATATAAGTACATCTGACATTCCAGGTGAAACATGTATCTGTGCAAGGTATGGACAGGGTTAAAACCTGATATTTCAGCTTTCTAACTATAGTGATATTAGTTGTATGTGTAGTTGTGGTGCTTGGTCGTACTCACACTAGATATGTTTTCTTTTGTTGTTTTCACAGAGGTAAGTTTATCTGGCACCAGTATTGTGAAACTGCCCCTTTTCAATAGCTCTGGCAACCCCTAACATTATTCACTACCTTATACTGCTTGAACATGAGCATGTATCCATGTACAAACCTAATAACAGGTGCAGTGTTGCTCCATGATGTTTAAATGTTTTAAAATCACTCAGGCATGTTTGTTGCCTCATTATCAAAGCTGCCACTAGATTATGTGGTCATTAGCCTGTAGCACAGCTGGCCATGATAGACTGATCACAATGAGTTGCTTGGTTTTCTGAAATGCACGCACCTTGCACATGGCTGTGCATCATGCAAATTTACTTACCATGATGCATCAGAGTTTTATGAATCTGGCCCAATATATTGCCATATGTAAATATACTTTTTTGTATTTTTCCTTACAAACTATCCAATAGTCTGATTATGAATTATAAAATGGGATCATTGTTTTATGATCTTCCCATAATTGTGCTATTTATGTAACATCTTTTCTTCTATATAATGTTTTGTCAATTTTTTATCCCTTTTCCTTCTTTAATGTTTTATATATTACTTCCTATACTCACCCGAAAGACTAAGTGATATCTAGATCCATCTATAAATTTCCTTCCTTAAATTTCCTTTAAAATCTGTCTTGTAAGTATATTTCCATTTTCTTACAACTCTTACATTTCATTTTATTACATTTTATCACATCTTAAGATATTTCCATCAATATTTCCTTATATTATAATTTATGGCACCAGTCATATCTCTGTCCCTGTTTATAGCATGTGGTTTAATATCTTAAATAATTCATCACGTTCTTTAATGTCATTATGAGGATACATAATGATAATTCTCATAGGCTGATCCTTATTTCTCACATCTATAAATGAGCCCCTTCCAACTTTAACAATATGACTGAAGATTTTAATGTATGCATTTTTAATCAATATAGCTAATCCTGAGTATACTTCAATTATCATATTAAGTAAGATTTTCTTTTTCCACAACTCAAATTGTGAATTCAAATGTCTAATCTCTAATAAACAAATAATTGTCTTATCTTTTTTAACCACTGTAGTACAATTAATCCTTTCAAATGACTAATTATACTATTAGCATTCACAGAAGCAATTCCAAAATGAACCATTCCCTTTTTCTAGCTTTTGAATTTATCAGTTACATTGTCTTTTTTCTGTCTCTAACCTTTCACCCTTCAAATTTCTTCTTCTTACTTTTTTTTTTCCATTTCCCTATTTTCTTCATCAGTGTCTTCCACATTTGGTAATGAAACTGTATTCCCAACCATTACATTAACTTGATCGGTATTATTTTCTTCACTTTTCTGTATTTCTTCTCCCTATCTCATTCATCTTGTTCAGTATCTCTTTCATCCCCTAATTCTTTCATTCGAGTTCATATCACCTTAGGCAGAAATCTTATTTTTAATATTTTCACATATTGTGTCATTTTCATTAACATTAGTTTGTGTGTTAACATTTTCAGCAATAATGGAAGACATGTTAATTGAAATGACTTGACAGTCTAACCAAAAATGCCCAGATTTATGGCACTATTTGTCATTCTGTGTTGCAATTACTCAACGATTATCTTCTTACTCCAGGAAGTAGGCATTTTTTTTTCTTATTGCAGTAATTTATTGAGCACAAAAAACATGTCTTCATCTGACTCAAGTGAAATAATGTCCCTTTATTACCCAGTACTAAAATCACACTAGGCAGATGCTCTGCTCTGTCTCCTTAAATACAAAATAATGCATTGCATTCCCATCCACAAATCTATAAGATTGTATTGTCTTTCACCTTTGTTTTATATTTGTAGCAGCACTAGACATGTTTTGAAAATATTGCTGTAAATCATCCTCCTTAGTATCATCTGAATAGATTTTATTAACACGTGTTTCTGAGTATTTATTGCCTGTGTTGTAAATATTAAGCCATTCCATAATAACATTTTAAACTTTTTTCTACAGTCACTCAACACTTTTCCATAACTGTAAATTTCTCAAAAATAGTATCATGAAATGTCTCTATTCCTAAGTGTATAAACACCCAACATAGTCTTCTCACACCAAATAACATTACAGTATTATCCCACCCATATGAATGATTTGTAGACATTTTTTTCTTTTAATTCTTACCAGTGGTTTTGGTCAGTTCCTTTTTCCAAACATAAACGTTTGACCATTGTCCTGTGGAGCAACAAATGAATATGATCATTTTACCTTGCCATCCACTTCTTGACTGCCACAAACAGTATTACCAATTAACAGTTCTGCTCTAGCAGATGAAACATTTTTATTTTGTTCATCTGGTCAATACCTCCACCATTGCACTTTTCTCACAATTATCAACATGTGGAGAAACATTTTCCATTACTCTCTCCCAATACAGAGAAAAATGATCACTCATTTTGTTGAAGTAAATCTGAAAACATCATCTGATTAACCTCCTGACTACAGGTTTACAGTATGGACTACAGCAGCACTTTCTTCTGCAGACCTTCACTGATTGCATCGCTGCTCCTCTGATTATCGTTCCATCCTCTTTCCCTCTCTTTCTCTCTGCCTCTCTTCCCCAGCAACCTCCTTGATGGGAGTCATATCATACCTCACAAAGAGTAGGGGAAATTTCTCCTAATGAGTAGAAATAACACCATGGCTCTCCCATGAAATGAGGCCAGTTGCCTAGTGAGGTAAATAAATAAAACAACCCTTTCAATCTGCTTTCTATTCATATTTTGATTTCTAAATATTACTATTTAGCACTGCGGAGGTGGTGCTGAGGTAGCGTTGTCACCTCACAGTTAGATGTTGCCCGTTCGATTCTCAGTTAGAGCATCTTCTGTGTGGTGACATGCATGAATGGGCGTTCCTTCGTTGAAGGTTGTGCATTAGGCCTGGCAAGCCAGTACGTAAAAATCTACTGCCAATCATTAGCGGACCGGAGTTCTGCTGTGGCGACCCCTAACCGGGAAAAGCCGAAAGACACAACAACTTACTTTCATATTTAATTGAGCTGTGCACAAATATGTATATGTGGTTACTATTCACTTTCTCAAGCTGATTTTTGCCAGGTCTTAATTTATCATGTAATATTCATCTAGGTTCAATTCAATGATCCCAGTTCATCGAATCTGAGCATGTGGTGATTATATATTGTCATTTTTATGGACAAATCAGTAAAGTTAAAAATGGTTGATTTATTGCATATTTTAAAATTGTAGCTAGAACTTTATATGAAAAACGTATATACAATTTTAAAAATATTGACAATAGACACATTTAAAATGCCACTCCCTTGTAATTTAAGAAAATGGGTATTCCAGGGTGACCATTAATCTTCTAAACATCTAATGCATTTAGTGTAATGTTTACTGTTAACTGAACTTGCAGTCCTTAAATTAAGTTTGATTTTACCAAGGCTAATAATCATTTACCTAAATGCACTGCTTTGCATGCAGACAAGAACAAAAAAGTGTCACCATCTAAGGTAGTTTATTTTAAATGTTCTACAACAGGGTACATTGACAACTACTGTGCAGTCAGTAATAATACTATTCCTGCAAAAACTATTAATGATAGCCACTAGATTGCACCTAAATGCATACCTAACAATGTAAACCCATGAAATATGATAATGTCTAATTTTAACTGCAAGAGCCATATAATCTGCTTTCTGTCCCTGTGATATTACCGAACTTGTCACATTTAGTAGTTTGATTGAGGGAAAAGAAATGCAGAGCTTGAACTCTGAGAGCATGATTAAATTAGTTAATATACAATATGTCTGAATGCGTAAAACAAGTGATGAGCAGAAAACAGATGTGAAATCCATTCATGTAAACAAGTGGGGATAACCTATAAGGTAGATGAAATAAAGTATCACACCCCGTAGCTCTATTCCTAACTTAACACATGGTGTAATAAGTGGCCAAAACTTTAACAAAATTAAAGAGATATGAAAGTTATGGTGAAAGGTCTTGCTAGATATATTTTCAGAAGCACATTGTCCAAGTAAAGAAAAGGTTGAAGAACTACAAGACACAAAAAGGCACTAAGGCTGGGTCTAGGAAAAGGGTTAAATAAATATAATATTGAGTCTTACCAAAAGCACCCGCCAGTTGTTAAAATAATGAAGAAAGTCAATGCAGAGACAGAGAGTCTTGTAAAAATATTCCATTTACTAAAATAGTCAGATAAGCCGGAGGAGAGATTGATTGGGAAAGTGAGTTTTGCCAAAAGATTCTGGTTATGAAAGAAATTACAGAGGTCAGTGTCAAAATTGACAGAGGACGTTAAAATACACTAACTGAAGTGAGTGTAGAAACTGACGAAGAAAAAGATGAATCTAATACTGAAGAAAAAGGGAAAAGGGAACTAGAACTGGTATTTTAAGCTTCTCCATGATACACAAAAGTAGAATCTAGTCAGAACCAGAAGCAGAATTCTAAGTGTAAAGAAAATATGATGAATACTGAAGAATAAAAGGGCATATTATTAGTACCTTGGTAAAAGAAAATTATTTCTGAGAGCAGTGTTTTTTATGGGAAGAACCAGATGAAGGGGAAAGACTTGTAGCTGTATTTGTAGAGGAGGATGTCACAGCCTCCACTTCATATCAGAATACTGAGGAAAGTAATGCTGACATGGATGACCTCCAGATAAACCATATCAGTTTTAGGTAGGTTGCATGGGAAGATAATACCTTAAGTACAGCTGGGGAGAACATAGACAGAGGAGATTGGGACGAAAAGGAATTAAGCATCACAAGCTATATATTCCTACTATGAAATAAGAAATGCACTGCTATTCAAGGAAACAAAGGACAAAGAATAAATGCTGGGCCAGTAGTTAGTCCCAAGATCTTTTAAAACATTTGTGATGAAGTTAACAAGTAGCCAAATTTTGGGTGGACATTTAGGGATGGATAAGATAAAGACAATGGTTTTAGCTAGATTTTACTGGCCTGGTATTATGAAGTACATAGAAAAATTCTGTGCAGCTTGAGAAAAGTATTAAAGGATTGCAAGCAGCCTTGAATTTAAGAATCCTTTAGAAATCTTACCCATTGTGGATGTCCATTTTTAATACATAGCAATGTCCTTTAGTAATTATTTATTATGCAAAAATATCCCGAGGCAGTATCCCTATGAAGAACCAGTGTGATGACAACAGCAAAAAGAACTAGAACTGTTTTTTTTTCTATAGTAAACTTCCCTAAGATATTCTTACTGAACAGACCACACCATTCATGTCAAGAATAATGTGTAAACCATGTAAACGTTTTAAAAATGAAACAGTTAAGGATGTCTGTATACCACCCTCAGACAGATAGGCTAGTTCAGTGCTTTAATAAAACTTTAAAATCCATGTCACAGAAGGTTATAGAAGTAGAGAGGAGAAATTGGAACCAACTACTACTAGAGTAGAATGCCAATGCAGGACAGAGAAAAAGCATGGAAAGAATGTCAAAAATAGAAAGCACCTCAACATCTTGAAAACTTCAGAATGCTTCACAACTGTACTCAAAAGCAAATAAATGAAGACAAAAACTATACTGTAATAACTTTTAGAATAATACTAAACACAACTCTAAAAAAATGTTGACATCCATTAAAGAAATCTTACATCCTGGCCAAAAATTCAACCCAAACTCCTCTCCTGATAACTCACCTCTTAAAACTGCAATACAGTTTAACATTTATTTTATAGATAGTATAACATCTCTAACAAGGATTCCTCAACATCTAATCCTAACCCTGTTCAACAGCCACATATCACCATATCCTCTTTCACCTTCAAATCTGTGCCCACATTCTATATAAAACTACTATTAAACTAACTTAAACTATGTTCTTCTTCAGCTGAGGACCCCTCAAGAGAGTAATTAAAAATAGGAGCCAGTAGCATTGCCTGTCTCATCCCAATCCTTATAAATAGGCCAGTCCAGGAATCCCACACTCCCTCTCTCTGGAAAGAGTCACACATTATATCTCTGCATGAAGGAGGAAATTCAACAGACATGAATAACTTTAGTCCTATAGCAATCATATCTCCCCTCACCAAAATACTTGAAAATGTATTCAAAAGCAATTGCTAGTCTATCTCCTGCAGGAAGAACTCCTATCCCCTAAACAACATGGCTTCCATCCATCCCGTAGTACTAGCACTTCCCTTCTAACCTATATAGAGTCTGTCAATAAAGGTAGCGATAGTGGCAAACTAGTCTCATCCTTATCTCAAGACTTGCCTAAAGCCTTCGACACAGTTTGTCACAGCAAACTTCTACTTCAAATGTCCTCACTAGGTCTCTCTCAGCCCACCCTTCTGTGGTTCAAAAGCTACCTGTCCAATAGGTATCTGTCAAATCAGTAAAATTGCACTCCACACTCTCTCCTTACCTCCCAGTCAGCACCAGTGTACTATAAGGCTCTATCCTTGGTTCCCTTCTCTTTAACATTTTCACCAAAACCCTCTATACATCCACACAACAGAACACCCTAATATGATACTCAGATGATACCACTCTCAAATGCACATCTGACAACATGGTACACCTCCAAAAAATGACTCAGGAAGCTTTAACAGCCACTGAAACATGGCTTCATGACTCACAACTCATGATCAACCCAAAAAAGACCAAATTACTACTTTATTTCCCTATATCCCTCTCTCATGAAAAAACAAGTCCTCTCTCTCTTGATAAATTACAATCATTGAAGTCACTTCCCATAGCAAATTATTAGGGGTGATAGTGGATGATAATCTTACATTCAACCTGCATGTACAAAATTGTATAAGAAAAACTCATCAAAAACTAGGGATGTTTTACAGAGCCAAGAACTTTCTCAGGAACACAACTAAAACTACACTTGCCACTACTTATCTCCTCCCCAATCTTCTTTTTGGCACTCTCATCCTCATTAACCTCCAGTCTTCACAAAAATTAAAACTTGAATGATCCTATAACAAAGTTGCTAAATTTGCAGCAAATACCCCTTTCAGGACCCATGGGTCTATATTAGATAAACGAAAGTTTATCTTTCCAAACGCTAACATGAGCGAAAATCCCAGAACCCAAAACCGGAATTGTGAGATCACAGTACAGTGAAGATGGGAATATTTGCCCTTTCCTCATTGTAGTGTGATCTCAGAGTTGGAATATATAGTTAGCAGGGGGGGGGGGCACAGCCCCCCACAATTGCATTTTCGAGTTCCGGGATTTTCGATAATATCAGCGTTTGGTAAGAGAAACTTTTGTTTATCTAATATAGACCCGGACCCACCACTGTATAGCACTAAAAAGCCTAAATTGGTTAGAACTGCTTCATTAACTGACATGTACACTGCTTCTTACAACTTATAAAATTATCCAGCATCCATCTGCCTGTCCAGCACTAAAAACCATTCTACACAACTATGCTACCAGTCGGTCAATGCAATCCAGTAACGAAAAAACTCACAAACCTATCAAATCGGCTGGGCATTGTCTATATTCGTATAAGGCTGCCAAAGGCTGGAACACCTTACCTGTATCCATCAGGTCAATACCCTCCCTTCCATCTATCAAAACCACTCTGAAAGACTTCCTATCTAAACTCTGGCTCTGTTCTTGCTCAAAACCAGGGTAAACTATATCCCTAAATGTGAAAAAGTACCTTTCCATTACTCTCCCTTCTTCTCTTACTTCCTTACTTCTATCAAATTCTCTTTCCTGACTTTCTGTCTAAATATACCATAAGCCTGTTTTTCCCTCACTTCATATTGCAGTTCCTGTTTGTATTAGACTAACTTACCTTTAATTTCTAAACAAACTATCTACATTTTTTCTAAATATTAAATGATTCTCATATAACTTGTAGTGAGTCTTAACCAATGTTTTTATATTATGTCTAATTTGTTATAAATATTTAAACTGCAGATGTTTTTGTTTTATTTTTGAAGATTGTAAGATCATTGTTCTTAAAATGTTTTGTAACAATTTGGAGCTTTTCTCCCCGAGCCTTTGCTGAAAATGGGCTTCTACCTAGTCAGACTTTCCCAGTAATCAAATGTCAATAAATAAATAAACAAATACATTACTACTACTTTCCTATCTTCTCTTTGCTATAACAAAAGCACCCCACACTTTAGATGGATTCACAATGCTTAAACTGCTGTATAGCAAATATCACTGAGGCTTTTTAGACAAAACCAAAGAAACATGGAAGGAAGAAAACACCACCTTTAAAAGAGGGAGAGAATATTTTTTTAGACATGCAGGATGGGTTAAGAACTATATATAATGCCTGTAATAACAGAACATATGTAAACAGCCCAAGACACACAACACAGAGCATATAAGAGAAATGCAAATATAAGAGAAATAAAACAAGAGCTAAAGTACTTGTACTAGTACCCACTGCTAAAAAACAAAAATTATTTCAAAACTGCAAGGACCTTTTGACACTGCAAATAAGTAAATTAAATAAATTATAAGGTGAGACAGTCAGGAAAAAGAAAACCAGAATGACTCTGTCACATAATGCTCTGAATGCCTTGCACAAAAACAGAAGTTTATCTTATAAGTAGGTTTTGCAAGAGAAGTTAAGACCCCCACATCATGTTCAGGAGTTGAAATACAGGAGATCTTACCAGTCTCAAAATAGAGGCTGTAAGAGAATGTGTAATAAGGAATAAGGAGAAAGTAAGAGAGTGTGCAGTCAGAAATAAAGACATATTCTCAGAGCTGTCTGGTATATGCACTTTAATGAAGCACCATATAGAAACTATGACTGGAGAAACAGTGCATTTGAAACCTTTTTGGAAAGTAGAATTCCAGTGCCAAGCAGTCAGAGAAGGGGTACAGAGAACGTTTAAAGTTGGATCACAGAATAATCCCAGAGTGAGTGGAGCACTCTCATTCTACTGTTCCACAAGCATGATGGGTATGTAAGTTTTTGCAATGACTTTAGAAAGCTGAATACTATCTCTAAGTTTAGTTTATATCCCATGCCTCAAATGGACAAATTTACTGAAAACTTGCCAAGGCTAAATGCCTATCTACTTTAGACCTAACCAAAGGCTGATAGTAAAGTCCACTAACCCCATAAGCTAAGGAAAAGATGGCATTTTCTACATCTAATGGAATCTTTCACTGTAGAGTATTGCCTTTTGGTCTCCATGAAGCACCCACAACCTTCCAGAAACTGCTGCACAAAATTCTAAAACTCCATACCACGTATGCTGCAGACTTCTTGGATGATGTTATCATACGCTCTGAATACTAGGAAAGCCACCTTCATAAAATTCAGGTTGTTATGAACATCTTATGCTAAGGTGAATTGACAACTAACCTAGCTAAGTGTAAGCTAGGCATGGCAGAAGCCTGTTATTTGGACTATATAATAGGCACAGGAGTACTGATACCCAGGCTGAAAACGTGGAGGCAGTCCAAAACTGGCCTATGAGGAAAAATAAATAGCAGCACATGGCCTTTCTGGGCTTGGTGAACTATTATCAGAAGTTCATTGTTGGTTATGCAACCATCTTATGACTCTTGACTTACCTAACCAAAAGCAAGGCACCAGTTAAAGTTCAAAGGATAGTTAATGCCCAAGAAGCCTTTAGGAAACTGAAAATGCTTATGTTTTCAGATCCTATTCCAATACCTTTTGACTTCTCCAAGCAGTTTCTGGTCCACAATGATGCATATGAAATTGGCTCAGAGAGTATAGAGAGAAGTACATACCCTCTGTTACATGAGTCAAAAGCTCAGCAATACTGAAAAACAACACTCAACAAAAAAGGAGTGGCTGGTAATCAAGTGGACCCTCACTACACTCAACTACTATTTGCTTGGAAGAGAATTTACAGTCACTACACACCATACCTTTGCCTCTCTTCACTGACTTATAGAAGACAATAATTCTTGCTGGACACTAACCCTCTAGCCATGCAAGTTTAGGCTTGCTCATTGTCCATAGCACAGCCACCTTAATGCTGATGAGCTGTCCTACACATATGGTCTATTCCACTGAGGCTTGAACCAATTGTTCCACGTTGAGAGATTATGTGGCACAGTGGTGGCTACTGAAGCTGAAGACCCTAGAAAACACTATGACTTTAAAGCCAAGACAGAGCACAAAGGCAAGTCTCAATGAGGAACAGTTACCTTTGGGAAATATAAAACGCAATGATACAGGTACATTTTGGATTCTTGTTTTCTTGAATCTTGGGATAAAGAAGGATTATGTCATGGATACTCTTCAGAGGTTAAGTCAGAAGGGAGGAACAAGGTTGAAAGCTCTCCCAGCTGTAATAAGTTGGTAAGATATGCCTGAAGCCAGAAAGGGAATGGAGCTGATACATGCCAGTGTATGTTAAAACCTGTTCAGTGACTGTAAGTTATTTGGTTTAAAATCCTATATGAATAATATTTGTAAGAGTGAACTGTATTTGCTACAGCTCCTATAATGACCTGGACTATTATTAATCTTCTTTACTACAATAAAGCAAGTTTTTGTTGTCCTATGTAACTAACCTTATTGTACCATCAGAGACAGCTGTGTCGAGAGTCTGGTTTGCTACAGCAATGTAACGGGTTAAATGGTGAGTGTTAATCAGATTATACAACATGCATTTAGATTCATAAATAGTGCAGATAGTTCAGCTTGCTTGCATTGCTTTTAAACTTTATATCACTCTTTATTCCTAGAATGTATCATATGGCAAGTCAGTAAAACGATATAACAAATTTGATTGCACTTTTAGGCATTATGGGGGGCATTTTCCAAGGGCAGGTACAAAAACTGCATCCATATGCTGTGCCAGCATAGAGATGAGCACTACATCACTGGAAGGGTGCATTCTACACCTGATTTTTCAGCATTATTCCTCTTCCAGTGGCCACACTCCTGACTAATGATACAACACCAGGTCAGACAAATACTACACTATATGTCCTTCTAGCTGCTATGTCTATAAGTGAATGCTTTGACTAAGACTGAAGCATTTTATGAATTGCTTGTGCAGATCTATAAACAGAATATAAATACTATGATTTCACATGCTTGCAGTGGAGACTTTACCACCATGCAAAAGTATTTATAATAATTACTGGGCAGGACACTTGACCTGAATTTTTCACATTGCTTTCTTTAATTGTACTTAGTTATATATGCTGCAAAACAAGATCACCTGCATACCACACATATCAGGTTAATAGCATCAAGTCCCATCATTGGTTATGTTTATGCACCTATTGTTTCCTGGCAACACAGTTTTAATAAAACCATAACTACTGCTGCCTTGATATGTGTTAGAACAAGTTTTGTTTTGTGGCTTCCAAATAAATTAAATAAAGTGAAATTAAATGAAATGAGTGTACCACCTGCTAGAACAAGTACCAGTTTGTGTACCTTTCTTTTCAGACACCAAGGACTGTAAATGGAAGCTTCATTGTCTCCTTTTGTGGAGAAAGGTGCTTTATTTAAGTGCTACAGGTGTTTTATGGTTAGTATAGCCAATGAGGTATTTAGTAACAAAGAACTAACCAATTATCATAAAAGTGATTGCACTTAGGATTTAGAGACATAACTTGGTAATGTTAAAACAAGAACTAGTAAGCTGTAGTCCCCAGGCACTTTGATAAGTTACAAGTATCCAGCTCTAGTGCAGGTAAATAACTAAAAACCAAGTGAAAAGCAAATGAAAATGACCAAGTAGACAAACAGACAACGTTAATCACAACTTTTAATTAAGCTCTTTCTACCACAATAACAGTCTTCTTTAGAATTAATTAGTCACAAAAAAAAATTCCTTTTATATTACATTTCATGTCACCTGACAAATCACATGACTACCTTTCGAAAACAAACATTTCCAGTACAGACTATTACAAACAAATACAAACTATTATTTGCATAATAAAAAGGAGGTCATTCATGAAGACATTATTCATGAAGACATTAAATAGCAGGGATCCCAAGATAGATCCTTCAGGTGTCACAAAAGTGACGAAGAAAGGAAGATAGAGCTGATTGCTATTTTACAGCCAGGGCCGGCCTTAGGCATAGGCGAACTAGGCGACCGTCTAGGGTGCCGTATAGGCCGGCCTCAAAAGGGCGCAAATTCTGGAAATGTATAGGAATCGTTCGGAGAAGCACGAACTTGCTAATTTTTTTTTTTTTTTAATCGGAGTTCTGCTGTGAACCGTAGAAAGCCGAGACTCAATAACAACAGATTTCACTGCTGGGCGCCCATAGACTGAGGCTAGGCATTGGCAATTGCGCCCTCCCCCAGACCCAGTTCAAGCACGAACTTGCTAATTTTTTTTTTTTAATATTATCCTATCCTCCACAGTAACACAGCCCCCACCCTAAGCCATGTTCTCACAGTCATTCCCTCCCTCTGCATGACGTATACGCTTGTGTGATGTGAGTGGCTGCTCTTATGGGGCATTAGTCAAATTATCCTATCAGCGATGATTCTGCAGCACTGACATCACGGCCACTGATCCATTGCGTATATAAACAGCTAACTCCCGCCTCTCGTTCCTTCCTTCATTGACGCGCTACAGAGGCGGGTACAGCTATTGGCTATCGGACTTCGTAGTTCTTGGAATCCGGACAACAGCGTCATTTTGTTTGCCTGGATCATTCTTCCATGTGGGCTACTATGGAGTTTTAATTTCAACACCGGTGGCTTGGCTAGGAGGTAAGTGAGGGATGGGGTCCGCCGGGGATTTATTTGTGATTTTGTGAACGAAGTAATTTTTTTTTTTTTTAGTCTGTTTAATATTTTTGAATTTTGAAAGACTAGAATTTTAGCCTAGGCTTTCAGTTAATTCTAGAGTCGGCCAGATTTTGTGTGTACTTGGTATGATTTGTGTGTGTAGGTAAACATGTACAAATGTGCGTTTTATTCATGTTTGTTAACTTCTAAGCAGTTTATCTTTTTAAAATCTTGACTTCTGTTAGCCTTCTGTTACGCAGGGGCATACTTTCAACTCCAAACTCCCCCACCCACTACTGTCACTAACCACCGCAGTATATTCTATTGCTTTCTGTTTCTAGTTTCACTCCTTTAATTATTAATTGAAAGCTAACAGTAGCATGTTATAAAACTTGGTTGGATCTATTGTGGTAAAAGTGAAGGCTATTTATTTATATTGCTTTTTGTACACGCACCTTTTTGTGGTCTCAATTTGGTCATTTGTCATAGTTTCTGCAAAAGGAAACACAGAATGTTAAATTGATATTCTTGCATTAATATTTTTCTAATACATCTTTCACAGGTTGGACATTTATTAACTTCATATTTATTTTTGCCTTATACGGCACTTGTAGTCTTTAGTTTAAGGACCCATTATGAGCATTTTTGCACTCCTTTTTGTATGACATTTTGAAGGCGTCACACTGTTGTGTTAGTTTTATTATTATCTTTTTCACATTTGTTGAACCTTGGATATGGCCAATATGGAAGTCGACTTTTGAGGAGACCGTTCCAGGACAAGGGAACAGCTTCCGGTCATATGCACAGTTCTCCTTTACATGTTTTTAGTTTCTTAGCAAGTTGTATAACAGGCAGTAGTCTGTTTCTTCCTGGCCTCGAGACATTTGAAATATGTCTAAATACATAAAATGTAGGGGTGCATGGAATGCGCAAGAATACACTTTAATCTGGTCCTATGGATAACATAGAAGCGTTGAGGCATTTATTTGGAGTATCGAGTATGCATCACTGGGATTCATTAAATTAGGTTGTTGGAGTTTAAATTTACAGTTATTTGATATTAATTAACGCGAAGGTAATCTTTTTGCAAAGTATAAATGTATTCTTAACTTGTGTCAGTTATAAACAAGATCCCCAGTGTATGGTTTTGTTTTTAAAAAACATTTCTTACTAAATAACTTTTAAATAGGCTCACTGAAGCATATGGTTGATTGTATTCAGGGCCGGCCTTAGCTGAAACAGCGCCCTAGGCAAACAACTGCTCTGGCGCCCCATAAGCCCCATCCACACTGAACACAAGGAACACCCCTGTTCGAGTCACACCCACCCTATTTGAGCCACGCCCACAAATGGGTTACTCCCACAAAACGGTATTCCATTAGTGAAGACGGTTTGACTATCTGTTTAAGGTTTTCTGGAGCTAAAAAGACATCAAATTAACAGACTGCAAAAAAATATTTATTTATGTCTCAATACATAGATAACCACGTTTTCCAAGAATTTTCAAATTAAAACTGTGAAACTTTAGTCTCACGTCCCTCCTTTACCCACTTCTAATACGGGGTTTCACAAAAGATCTACGATTCAAACCCCCCCCCCCCAAAATAAATAAATTAAAAAAAAAATACTTCCAGAGTGATGTGCTGGTTAGAACATCAATAAAATTAGCCAAACACTTATGTCTTCGATGCCTTTCCAAAAGTACTCTGATTGCCAGCTTTCCCCTTCACATTAGAAACTTTAACAAATTGTCCCAACTTCTGCCCTGCCAAAAGCCTTCCACAATGACATCAGCAAGCAAACACATTTCTTCCTGTTTAACAGGAAAGTAGGCTAGGCACCACACCCCTTACAGCAGTACACAAAACATACCATCAGCTGCAGAGGTAGAGAACAAACTCAAGAACCAGTGGATTGGGAATAAATAACGCTCTCTTCTCCCTTGCAGCACACTTGCACAACCTCAACAACCTCAACAAGATCCTTACACGAGGAGTTTACTAAGGTGTCTTCCCACCAACAGGGCTGGCACTCATAGTAGCTGTTGGTTCTGGATGACAATACTAAACGTTTTCACACCTACATACAGTATCCTATATTAACTGGAGGTTTAAAGCAAGAGACGTCCAGAACATTGGATTAGCTTTCTGGAGGCTGCTGGAGGTGGAGGGTCACAATCCAATTATTAAATCTTGAAGCCTTCATGATAGTGGCTTTATCCCTTTAGAACTTTCAGCTTTTGCAACTTAAGGACTACTCCAAACATGGTGGTTATTGGTGCATGTTACTAGTTTTATGACTTTATTAGATGAATTCGATATATTTTATTGTTCAGCATTCTGCGTGTTAAAATAGCATACAAATTTAATTTCAGCACCAATTTTCAAAGAACACATTTTTAAATACGCTAGGCACCATGTGATCACAGTCTGTTGGTCCATATTGTCATTTCCACAAAATACAAACCAGTCTACCTCAATCTTTCAAAAAAAGACTGCTGTATGTCACTTTCTACTTGGTATGTCCTTTGAGTTTCCTGATATGGGAGATTTCAGTATATTATAAAACTAAAAAAGGTAGTCTGATTAAACAGAACTGCCTACTAGTACATGTCTCTGTATACACCACAGGAAGAGTTGCATAACCAAGAAGTATACTGACATACTTCACTGGTTACTACTGACCTATACAGTATACTTCACTTTACCAACTGAAGTGCAGACCAAAAGCATAATTAAAGGAGTAAACCAAAGATGTAAAGGCTCAAGGCAGCTTCCAAACTTCAGAACACCAATAGAGAATACGAGCTGTATCCAAATAATAAAAGACACTAAAACTTTCCAGTGAAGATAACCCTCGTGAATAGAGGTCAACAACCGTTGTAATATATAAAAATCTTCTTTTATTGCAACCAAAAGAATGAAGAACAAGCGCTTTCGCCCGGTGATTCCGGGCTTTATCAAGTTGAAAAGTAACATAAAAATCAGCTTAAATAGCTTATTGAAACAATTTCAAAATTCATTAACCAATTGATTAGAATACTCCAATTAATGCAATACAATCAACCATATGCTTCAGTGAGCCAATTTAATAGTTATTTAGTAAGAAATTTTTTTTAAAAACAAAACCATATACTGCAGATCTTGTTTATAACTGACACAAGTTAAGAATACATTTATACTTTGCAAAAAGATTACCTTCGCATTAATTAATATCAAATAACTGTAAATTTAAACTCCAACAACCTAATTTAATGAATCCCAGTGATGCATACTCGATACTCCAAATAAATGCCTCAACGCTTCTATGTTATCCATAGGACCAGATTGAAGTGTATTCTTGCGCATTCCATGCACCCCTACATTTTATGTATTTAGACATATTTCAAATGTCTCGAGGCCAGGAAGAAACAGACTACTGCCTGTTATACAACTTGCTAAGAAACTAAAAACATGTAAAGGAGAACTGTGCATATGACCGGAAGCTGTTCCCTTGTCCTGGAACGGTCTCCTCAAAAGTCGACTTCCATATTGGCCATATCCAAGGTTCAACAAATGTGAAAAAGATAATAATAAAACTAACACAACAGTGTGATGCCTTCAAAATGTCATACAAAAAGGAGTGCAAAAATGCTCATAATGGGTCCTTAAACTAAAGACTACAAGTGCCGTATAAGGCAAAAATAAATATGAAGTTAATAAATGTCCAACCTGTGAAAGATGTACTAGAAAAATATTAATGCAAGAATATCAATTTAACATTCTGTGTTTCCTTTTGCAGAAACTATGACAAATGACCAAACTGAGACCACCGAAAGGTGCGTGTACAAAAAGCAATATAAATAAATAGCCTTCACTTTTACCACAATAGATCCAACCAAGTTTTATAACATGCTACTGTTAGCTTTCAATTAATAATTAAAGGAGTGAAACTAGAAACAGAAAGCAATAGAATATACTGCGGTGGTTAGTGACAGTAGTGGGTGGGGGAGTTTGGAGTTGAAAGTATGCCCCTGCGTAACAGAAGGCTAACAGAAGTCAAGATTTTAAAAAGATAAACTGCTTAGAAGTTAACAAACATGAATAAAACGCACATTTGTACACGTTTACCTACACACACAAATCATACCAAGTACACACAAAATCTGTCCGACTCTAGAATTAACTGAAAGCCTAGGCTAAAATTCTAGTCTTTCAAAATTCGAAAATATTAAACAGACTAAAAAAAAAAAAAATTACTTCGTTCACAACATCACAAATAAATCCCCGGTGGACCCCATCCCTCACTTACCTCCTAGTCAAGCCACCGGTGTTGAAATTAAAACTCCATAGTAGCCCACGTGGAAGAATGATCCAGGCAAACAAAATGACACTGTTGTCCGGATTCCAAGAACTGCGAAGTCCGATAGCCAATAGCTGCACCCGCCTCTGTAGCGCGTCAATGAAGGAAGGAACGAGAGGTGGGAGTTAGCTGTTTATATACGCAATGGATCAGTGGCCGTGATGTCAGTGCTGCAGAATCATCACTGATAGGATAATTTGACTAATGCCCCATAAGAGCAGCCACTCACATCACACAAGCGTATACGTCATGCAGAGGGAGGGAATGACTGTGAGAACATGGCTTAGGGTGGGGGCTGTGTTACTGTGGAGGATAGGATAATATTAAAAAAAAAAAATTAGCAAGTTCGTGCTTGAACTGGGTCTGGGGGAGGGCACAATTGCCAATGCCTAGCCTCAGTCTATGGGCACCCAGCGGTGAAATCTGTTGTTATTGAGTCTCGGCTTTCTACGGTTCACAGCAGAACTCCGATTAAAAAAAAAAAAAAAAAATTAGCAAGTTCGTGCTTCTCCGAACGATTCCTATACATTTCCAGAATTTGCGCCCTTTTGAGGCCGGCCTATACAGCGCCCTAGGCGGTCGCCTAGTTCGCCTATGCCTAAGGCCGGCCCTGATTGTATTACATTAATTGGAGTATTCTAATTAATTGGTTAATGAATTTTGAAATTGTTTCAATAAGCTATTTAAGCTGATTTTTTATGTTACTTTTCAACTTGATAAAGCCCGGTATCACCGGGCGAAAGCGCTTGTTCTTCATTCTTTTGGTTGCAATAAAAGAAGATTTTTATATATTACAACGGTTGTTGACCTCTATTCACGAGGGTTATCTTCACTGGAAAGTTTTAGTGTCTTTTATTATTTGGATACGGCTCGTATTCTCTATTGGTGTTCTGAAGTTTGGAAGCTGCCTTGAGCCTTTACATCTTTGGTTTACTCCTTTAATTATGCTTTTGTTCTGCACTTCAGTTGGTAAAGTGAAGTATACTGTATAGGTCAGTAGTAACCAGTGAAGTATGTCAGTATACTTCTTGGTTATGCAACTCTTCCTGTGGTGTATACAGAGACACGTACTAGTAGGCAGTTCTGTTTAATCAGACTACCTTTTTTAGTTTTATAATATACTGAAATCTCCCATATCAGGAAACTCAAAGGACATACCAAGTAGAAAGTGACACACAGCAGTCTTTTTTTGAAAGATTGAGGTAGACTGGTCTGCATTTTGTGGAAATGACAATATGGACCAACAGACTGTGATCACATGGTGCCTAGCATATTTAAAAATGTGTTCTTTGAAAATTGGTGCTGAAATTAAATTTGTATGCTATTTTAACGCGCAGAATGCTGAACAATAAAATATATCGAATTCATCTAATAAAGTCATAAAACTAGTAACATGCACCAATAACCACCATGTTTGGGGTAGTCCTTAAGTTGCAAAAGCTGAAAGTTCTAAAGGGATAAAGCCACTATCATGAAGGCTTCAAGATTTAATAATTGGATTGTGACCCTCCACCTCCAGCAGCCTCCAGATAGCCAATCCAATGTTCTGGACGTCTCTTACTTTAAACCCCCAGTTAATATAGGATACTGTATGTAGGTGTGAAAACGTTTAGTATTGTCATGCAGAACCAACAGCTACTATGAGTGCCAGCCCTGTTGGTG
Organism: Protopterus annectens; assembly: GCF_019279795.1. NCBI lineage: Eukaryota > Metazoa > Chordata > Ceratodontiformes > Protopteridae > Protopterus > Protopterus annectens. Next base: position 93,856,577 of record NC_056725.1, read on the forward strand.
GGAAGACACCTTAGTAAACTCCTCGTGTAAGGATCTTGTTGAGGTTGTGCAAGTGTGCTGCAAGGGAGAAGAGAGCGTTATTTATTCCCAATCCACTGGTTCTTGAGTTTGTTCTCTACCTCTGCAGCTGATGGTATGTTTTGTGTACTGCTGTAAGGGGTGTGGTGCTTAGCCTACTTTCCTGTTAAACAGGAAGAAATGTGTTTACTTGCTGATGTCATTGTGGAAGGCTTTTGGCAGAGCAGAAGTTGGGACAATTTGTTAAAGTTTCTAATGTGAAGGGGAAAGCTGGCAATCAGAGTACTTTTGGAAAGGCATCGAATACATAAGTGTTTGGCTAATTTTATTGATGTTCTAACCAGCACATCACTCTGGAAGTATTTTTTTTTAATTTATTTATTTTTTGGGGGGAGGGGGGGTTTGAATTGTAGATCTTTTGTGAAATCCAGTATTAGAAGTGGGTAAAGGAGGGACGTGAGACTAAAGTTTCACAGTTTTAATTTGAAAATTCTTGGAAAACGTGGTTTTCTATGTATTGAGACATAAATAAATATTTTTTTGCAGTCTGTTAATTTGATGTCTTTTTAGCTCCAGAAAACCTTAAACAGATAGTCAAACCGTCTTCACTAATGGAATACCGTTTTGTGGGAGTAACCCATTTGTGCGCATGGCTCAAATAGGGTGGGTGTGACTCGAACAGGGGTGTTCCTTGTGTTCAGTGTGGGTGGAGCTTATGGGGCGCCAGAGCAGTTGTTCGCCTAGGGCGCTGTTTCAGCTAAGGCCGGCCCTGTTTACAGCACAGTGTCCGTTGTTTAAATAGCTGTTGAATCATTGGAGGCTGGGGTGCGAGAGATCTATACAGTGTAGGTTTTGAAGCACTTTGTCATGTTAAACAATGTCAAAAGCCTTTGACAGATCCAAAAATAGTGTTTCTGTTAAGGTTGCTGATATTGTTAAAGTCCCAGAGAGCAGTTGTTAAAATATGATTTGTTCTAAATCCATGTTTAGAAGGAGAGAGGATAATATTATCTGTGAAGTGTTAGAGCAGATAAGTGTAAACATATTTTTCTGATATTTCTGAGAGGGGAGGAAGGTTTGCAACTTGTCTGTTTTGGTAGCTCTAGATATTGACTTCCTTTGTGTAAGAGCAGGATGTAAGATATTTTCCATATAACCAAGATGTCATTTTCTTAAATTGCTCTATTGATTAATATGGCTATAGATAGGCCACTGCACCTGGTACTCGGTTGACAGGTTATCTATAGTTAAGGTGGTGGGTTTTAATATGAGTAGATATTTTTGGATTATGTAAGTGGCTATAGGTTTTAGACTGAAAGAATTAGTATGGAGATAGCTAGAGGGTTAGAATAGTTGTTTTTAATGAGTTTGGTAACAGTTTGGATGAAGTGAGTGTTGAAATTGGTGGTGATAGCTTTTGGGAGAAAAGTTGGGATGGGGATTGGATGCTTGGCTCTGCTAGGGTGAAAAGGGTTTACTTTTACTCTCTTTTTTCGGGTTCCTGTTATTTAATCGACCGTCCTAAATGTCGCGTCTTGGAAGATCGAACGGGGAAGTTCAAAAAATACAAATGTCGAAGCCGTGTAAATTAAAATTCTTTCTTAGGGAAAGAATTTGGTTGGCTGTTTCCGCGGCTTCGGCATTTTCTGTACTGTGGTGTGAATGTTTTGGATTGGGTTAAGGTAAGTATGTGAGTGTGACGGATGTTGGGGTTAGGGTGCGGGTAAGGTAAGTGTGCGAAAGTGATGGACATTAGGGTTAGAGCGCGGGTTAGGGAAGTGTGCAATAGTGACGGACTTTAGGGTTAGGGCGTGGGTAAGGTAAGTGTGCAAAGGTGACGGACTTTAGGATTAGGGTGCGGGTAAGGTAAGTGTGTGATATTGACGGACTTTAGGGTTAGGGTGCGGGTAAGATAAGTGTGCGATAGTGATGGACTTTAGGGTTAGGGTGCGGGTAAGGTAAGTGTGCTATAGTGATGGACCTTAGGGTTAGGGCTTGGGTTAAGGTTAGTGCATAGATAGTTGTGTATGTAATGTGTAGTGTAGTGTAGGTTTATTAGGTGTTTGGTGTGCTTGTGTTGTGTGTGTGTTTTTCAGAACAGCAAATTTTTTTCCCTAGGGAAAAATTCGCTGTTCTGGGGTTTCGTTGTTGTCATATTTCGAACTTCCAAATTTGAACATATGGTGCTCGAAACTTTGGAAGTTCGATTATATGACATAGACCCCTTTTTTCTCATGGTGACCATAATGGTTTCTCGTGGTGAGAAGGATCTGATTAAATTCAAGTGTTGCATTGTCTTATGGCAGGCAACTTGATTTGTTATTTCAGTGTAGATGAGAATGCTTATGCATAGAGAGCAATGAAGCAGATGCTTTTATGGTTGCCAAGTCTGAAAAAAAGATTCAGCACTGGGAAATGGGGTGTTGGTCAGATATAAGTTGAAATGTGTTAGAGTACAAAAATGATTACCCCACCTGCTTTTTTACTTTTCTTATCAATACGTAATATATTGCATTCTGTCAGAAGTATTTCCTCATATCTGGTTTCTGGTTTTAGCCAAGTTTCAGTAATGGAGAGGATATCTGGGAAGTGGTCAGAGTCACATCTTCATATAATATATAGGTGAAATTCAAAGAACTTATGGACTTTAATAATTAACTAACAACTACTCTCATCACATTTATTTTTCTGTTTAAAAAGTTTTGTTATATAGTAGACATAATTGTAAATAGTTATTTTAGTTGTTTATTATTGTTCTTCTAGATATGTCCATTTGTTTTATAATATTTATATTATCATATATTAATTTTTTTGTTGTTAAAATTTTCAATAAAAACAATTGAGGGGAAAAAAAGAAATCTTTTCATACAGGTCTGTGATTTTATTATACATACTTCTTGGACTGATATTGAAAAGTTTTAGAGGAACTTTACTGCTTAGCTTGGAATGTGAGCAGGTTACAATGACTCTTGGTCAAGGGTCAGGGTGAATGTCCCCACACTGAAGCATGGTGCATGTCAGGAAGTGTGTGGAAGGAAAACCTTTGTATTTGGCTTGTGTTAGTGTGGGTTGTATTCAAAAGACTTTCATGTAAGTACTCTTGGAAAGGTGAATATTGGTGTAGTTATATAAGGCGGGAGAAACTGCTACCATGTGTCATTGTGTCTTCAGTAAATTTAAAGGAGGGTGAGGTTAGTAAGAGGAGGTTGGGATTAAGGAGATAGGATGATATGTATAAGAGAGGCAGTAGTATATTAGTAATTAGTACATTAATAAGTATTGTGTAGTTTGGAATAGTTGCTATTTGAGCATAGAGATAATTATATAAAGTTACTAAAAAGGATTTATAGATCATTGGTAGAATAAGTGTTTGTTTGTTGGAGTGGTTGGATGCCACAGTATTTTATAAATTTTTGTGTGTTAGTGTGTGTAGAGAATATTATGAGAGTGTCATTGTGATTATGTAGTTTAGACTGTGGACTTTAAGGGGTGGGGATGGTAGTAATAAAATTTGACTCCAGGGCCTGGGTAGGAAATTGGAGTTGAGGGGACAAAGCTGGATACACCTCCATTTTCTCTGCTAGAGTCAGTTAGTTTGGTCAAGAACAGAACCCCTAATTCACTGTTCCGGGATTAAAATCAGGTAAGAAAAGCAACACTTGAGTTGTGTATATAAACAAATATCTTGTACTAAGTATGCTGCAGATGTTCCTCTTCTCAAAGTTATGTGAAACAGGAATTCCAGCACATAAAGGGAAATAGTCCCATACCACAGAACTCAGTAAATGTAAATTATTAGTGTTGGAAAGGCACCAGAGAATACAATACTCATGTACCCCACAACTGGGAAGCAAACTGTAACAAATATTTCCCTGTAAAGGCAAATGAAAACAATTCAGAAATGAATCAGGCACTACTTGGCTCTGTCTGTAGTCTGTGGTAATGTGTGTCATTTATCTACTGGTGCTGTTACAGATGGGGTTTCCCTTTTGTAATACAAAATCTCAAGTACTTCTGCATACATCTGTGCATCATGCCATTTCATTTCACATTCCACACATCAAAGCACTGTTAACTGCTGTGATGTGTGAGTTTCAAAACGCTGACATAAGCTATTTTTTTTTCAAATATGTCATCAATCTTCATCCATTGTTAGTGCTGTCCCACTGTAACAGTGAGTTCAAGACAAAGCCTGCACTTGTAGCTGGATTACTGATCAATTTAATATACAGGACAAGGTCTCTATAAGTCAGACTGACAATATTGATGCTAAAGTGCATCATCCCTGGATGGTTAGACAGGAGATGGATGAAAAACTTTACAAAATGTTAAATCTGTTTGCAGCATCGCCATGATTTTATGCCAGATATATTATTCTGCAGTCTAAAGGAATCCTTAGTAAGCACATATAACCTGCTGTGTCCTGCATTTCCATCTTACGTTTAAATTCAGAAACTATAATGTCTGCCTACTATTATTATAGTCCATCATTTTTTTCATAGTAAATAAGAATGAAAGAATGGTATCTGTCAAGTTTGTAAAGAGCTGAAGTACATGCTAATTAACTAATCTAACATGGTGAAGCTATTCAGGCAGCTATGCAGCAATCTTATACACTCATTGTAGCCATTTGCCCTGAACCCCCAAACTGTTTGGAATACAGGCACAATTACAATTAGATATTAGGGGTTGCTGCTGCTATTATTATGCTGTATGTGCAACAGGCTTCAAATCAGGGTACTGCTGCTGCCAGACCTGGGCAAGAAAAATAATAGTGCTTAGACCACATTTGGCTTATCATGGACTGCATGACACACAAACTGCCAAGCATTACATAGTGGACATGAAAATACTGGAGGAAATATGCAGCCTCTGCCACTCCAACTTCAGGCCACAGGAAAATCATAGAGAACCCATCCCCAGTGGAAACAAAGGAATGTTTAGCATTTCATATACTAGCTGCTAGTACTTTACAGAGACCCACAGGGGATATATTAAAGGTGTCACAGGCATCACTCTCTAGAATATTACATCAGTTTTTAAGTGCAATGCTACAACATGTAAGGAATCACATCTGTTTCCCAAGCACTTCACTGGAGAGAGCAAAAACCATGCAGGAATTCTATGCAGTAGTACACTTCCCTGAAGTGACAGGGACCATAGGCTGCAAACTCATAGAAATAAAAACTCCAACGGTGAACAGAAAGGATGTACATCAACAGAAAAGGTTAATACTCTATAAACTGTCAGGTTGTCTGTAATGCCTAATGGATCTTCTACAATGTCTGCACAGGTAACCCAGGCAGTTTCTACCTGTGAGTTGTATACCAGGTTTTCTAGGAGTGACATTCCTCAAGGGCATCTAGTAGGGGATGCAGTTTAAGCACTGGACGCTTGGCTCATGACATGCACGAGTAACTCAGACAACTCCACTGAGCAAGGTTACAATGAGGCCCACACTGATAGATCATAATCAAGAATATTCTAGAACATGTGTTTGGATTGATCATATCAAGGTTCCGGTGTCTAAACACATCAAGAGGTACATTGCAGTACAATCCAGGCACATCTGCCAAAATAATTATAGTCTGTGCCATGTTACACAATATAATTCTCTGGAAACAGCTTTAACAAGGACAGCAACGGGCAGGACCACAATTTCAAGGACCACAGGCAGGGCCAGCAGCAGATACAGATGAGAAACCTGAGGGAGAACCACCAGCTGCAGATGGCGCTGGCAGATGGAGGCATGCACAATATGCCCTGACTCTGGCTAAGAGGCAAAGGATAGCACACGCAATCACTACCTGTGTCAAAGACTAGGATCTAACACACACACCCACACACACACACACACACACACACACACACACACACACACACACACACACACACACACACACACACACACACACACACACACACACACACACACACACACACACACACACACACACACACACACACAGGAAAAACTGTTGCCTGTCAAACTCAGCATCCTTTACTTAACCATGTAATGGCTGTGTCTGATAGCATCAGACAGGGACAGCCTCCAAGGACGCAGTTGTTACCTGCAGTAATAATAAGTTAAGTTTGGAACCTGTAACAAAAATAAGAAGGTTACATAACAAAGTATTTTTGTATAGAAATGTGTATTTGCCCCCTAAGCTCACCATTTGTCTGAGATATACATTTATGTCAGTAAAAGCTCCTATGTCAGATGTTTACAAGATACAGTTACGTATTCTACCCAATACTGTGCATCAAGCATTTCAATTGACGACCATCTATAAAGCATGGAACAGGTCACGTATACCCTCATTTGCACAGTTATATCTAAAAGCAAGACTGAAGTATCTATTGGTTCCATTGCGTTCCTTACTATACGTACTGAAATCAACGAGGTTCAACAATTATAAAAGCAATCATTCACAAATGAGTAGGAACAAAATCAAAAGCTTTCTCCTGCAACACATATTGATAAATGTAAGCTTATAGGTAAGCAAGCATTAGCGATCCACTGTGTGCATCAGACATATATATAACCCTAAGTGACAAAGACATGTGCAAAGAGCAGGGCACAGTCAACACCATTTGCATGGGGTGGGGGGATAGGAGGGCAAGGCTGAGACCAAAGAAGTCAATGTGTATGAGTAATAAACACATGTATCTGTCAGAGCATACAGTCTTCAGGACTAGTAAAAATGGATGTATAGCACACAATAACAGGTAGCTTGCATGTGTATGAGTTGGTATAGGCAACTGATTTTCTTTTTCAATGTCTGTGTGTTTGCATGAACACAGTCATATGCTGTGCTAGTAGTACATCTTGGTATCTCAGACAGGTGTGAGTCATGCATAGTAGAGTAGTCAGTTCAGTTTTATCACCCTCAACCATAAGAACCACCTCTGCCAGGAGTTGCACTGCAACTTCTATGGATCCCTGCTTGATGTACACTTACTGAAGCTGTTTCAGGGAGAAGAGAATTACCAAAAAGTCTAAAAGTACATTGAGATAGGAGAGTAACATTCCTAAAATTCAAATGCTGTTTTATTGACCACAGTTACTGCCTCTTATTAAGAAATATTGTACATATTCAAGGGAGTACATTAAGCATTGATACAGATAAATAAAAATGCGATAGCATTGCTCTTAGGAAAGCATAGATAAGGAAATGAGGCATCATAAAAAAGAGACTAATACACCTACTGTGTTTGCACTCTGTTTAATATTGTGTGAGTATATATGGGTATCCTAACTGTTAGCAATACCCCAATCATCCATTCATTTGACAACAAATGAGAAAGGACAACTCCCATAACTTGCTTCTGCTGCATTTTCAGTGTGACTTGATACAGTGCCACATTCTGAGTACATTTAAACACTTTTTCTTCTTGCTAATCTATGTCTTTTTCTGTGGCAAATACAGGAAATAATCTTACATGATTGTTCTTAGTGCCTTGGTTTGATGGTTCAAATTAATATAGGTTCCTGTTGCAAGATAACAAACTTGATTAAACAGCAGAAATGTACATTTAAGGTACTTGTTTCAAAATGTGTATTTCCTCCTTGATCATTTGTGCACCATTTGGCATTGCACTCATTTGACTGGCAGTGGTCAGTAGCAGTGAATGGCAGTTCACATCAAAAAATAAAAACTGACAAATTTAATTTGGATTGTTATCAATAGTGCAACTGAGACTGGCATTGGTGCACTTATCTCCGCATGCTGGAGACTGCTGAGTGAAAAAAAAACAAGTTGTCACACACCTATTTTTGTGAAATAATGTGTAAATGTGTTGAGCCTAGAGAAACAGTACAGGTGATGCAGGGTTTGAAACATTTTCACATATCATTTTATTGAGGTAGGTCATAATAAATCTTGACACTAATTTTGTTGTATGAATGTGTTGAGGTGGGAAACTTAAGCAGTGTCAGGACTGACTAAATGTGACAGGCATATGTCATTTGAAATTATGTCAATATTAATTGTGTGTGCTGTGTGAAAGATGAAAGTATTTCTGCTGTTCCCTGTCCCCTTTTCCATTCCCATTACATTATCTAAAGTTCTAATATTGGGAGACATACATGATAGCAGTGATGTGACGAGGAGATGTGAGAAGGCTGAATGTGTCAGTGCACTGCAGTAGCTGCTCTGCTCATTACTAGATATTCACTCTGATTCATTTCTTGTTCCTTTGAATTGTTATCCAAAATAATTCTTGTGAGTGCTTTAATAAATATTGCCATCTGCATTTGCACACCACTTGGCAGTTTGAAATGAATGTCCATAGGTTAAAGAAAAAAGTGAAAAATGTAATCTACGCTGCCTTATGTAGCACAAATATACCGGGCATCGGTGTGTGGCCCTCAGCCCCTTGGATAGTAATGAATGCAGAGAATGCACCTGACAGATGTCCAAATCTGTGGCACAAGGTGTAAATGAAGTGAACTGACAGAAATAAAGTACATGATACATTGTTCAAATCTTATTTAGAATTACATTTCAATTATTTTCATTAATGTTTTTAGAATACATTTGTGTGCTGCTTGGCAACAGGCCACTTAAAGAAAAAAGTGAAAAATTTAGTTAGTTCAGGCTGGCTTAAGTAGTGCAAACGTGCCCTGCAATGCTGCACTTTCTTCAGCACCATGGACAGTACCGAGTGACTAAATTTCACACCTCAGATGACTAACCTTGTAGTACAATGTGTAATGGAAGTGATTTGAGACAAATAAAAGAGGTGTTACAGGGTTCATATACAGTTAATTATTAATTTTGCAGATGGTATTATAAATACATCTTTGCACACATTTTTATATTACTGTCTTGTGTAAAAAATCCACGATTCACAGTATTGCTAACAGCATATGAGTGGTTGTGTGTCTGCTTTCACATTGTTAGTCAATAACTACAAATGTAATATTGAGTCTAATGTTGCAAAGAGATGTGAGAAGGATGAATGTGTCACTTGGAAGCACTTCTTCCTCTGGTCATTGCTACATATCCCCACTGATTGAATGAATTTGACTGTCATCTCTATTCTCTCTCATATATTTATTTCTAATGCTTTTTGCCTTTGCTCTCTGCTCAGCAGTAAGTGGACTTGCTTGGTTCACTGCCTAAGGAAAAAGTGAATATGTTAGTTTAGGTTGCCTTACGTAGGACAAGCAAGCCTGGCAGCATTGCATGGCTGTCAGCACTCTGAATAGTACTCAGTGAAAAAATAAATTTGTCAGGTGACTTCCTCTATGGTACAAGGTGTAAGTACAGTGAACTTTGAAAAACAAACAGATGATGCTGGGTTCAAATGCAGTGAAGTGATAATTTTAAAGAGGGATGTCTGAATGCAAAGTTACATTTTATGATATTATTGGGTTGCTGTCTGAAAATCAGCTATTCCCCAGTCTTGATAACAACATGTGAGATGTTTTTTATGTGTCTTTATTTGACAGTACATACAGTTCTGATAATGTGTGCCAGAAATTACTGTAATGCACTTCTTTCTCTGGTCAGTACTAAGTATACCCTATACTTGAACTCAATTTTCCTTTCAGTTTATTTTCTCTTTCATTTTTTTTTATTTTTTTCTCTAATGCCTTATGCATTGCATGGCTGTCAGCACTATGCCTGGAACTCATTGAAGAAAATGCAGCTGTCATGAAATTTTTTCTGTGACAGAAGGTGTAAGTGCTGTGACTTTTGATAAAGAATACAGATGATTAATGGCTCAAATCTAGATAAAATGTACTTTTATAAAGTGTCAGAATCCCATTTCTCACAACATTTTGATTAGGAACATACAATTAAAGACAAATGATAGTGTTAAACATGTTTATTGCAAGTAATACAATGCAAGCTTGCATAAGTAAACTTTTCTGTTTAGCATTTATCATTAATCTTTCACACATAACCTCAAGCTAATGTGAGTACAATTTCTTAAATATGACAGTGATAATATTTTATTTCATAGGTTCATAGATTCATTCATTCATTACAAGCCTAGCCGATATAACCTGATTTGACCCAATATATAGCCCCTAGGGGCAAGAGGATGATATGGATTTGTGCCTATGCATTGAGTATCTTACAGATTGCCCCTGTCCATAAGGGACATAGGCACTGTCCCAGGTGTGAATTTGCAATTTCCCATTCATTGATATAAGTTGTGTTTGAAGAGGGCCAGGAAATAGCTCTGCTTAATGTGAATATGAAGCCTGTTTCAAAGAAGGGGCACTCTCTGAGACACATGTCTGCCTCTCCGGCATGTTTTGTTTGAGTCGCTGACTAAGTCTAGATCCCTATAACAGGTGACTGTTGTGCTGTTTGGCTTTTGGATGTGTAGCAGCTCCATTGGGGCTGAATTTGTTAGAGCCTTGCAGGTCAGGCATAGGTCACCCCTAAAAAGTCGGTAGGAGACAGAGTAAAGGGATAGGGCTTTTAGTCTATCCACATAGTTTATGTTGTTTACATCCTGTATTTTCTTTGTGAGGATCCCCTGAGGTTGCTCCAGTTGCTGTAAGTGCCTTTTCAAGTACATCCCAAATAGCACACTGTACTCGATTATTGGTCTAATGAGGGCTGAGAACAGTGGGACTATAATTTCCTTGGATCTGGATGCCATACCTTTAATTATAAATTGTACCACATAAAAGGATTGCCTCACCACTGTAGACACATGGTGGTCAAAGTTCAGGCTACTGTCTATCTGTGTACCTAGATATCTCACCTCTGGTCCACTCTAAGGGTCATGCTATTGATGGTGCAATTTGCAGGGGCATTTGACTTCCCAAAGAGTATGATAATGCATTTTTTTTTTGCATTTAACTTTTGGGCATGGCTGTAGCTCAAATCATTTGTCTGATATAGACCCTCCTGAAGGATATCTACATCACTGGGGGATTCAATGATTGTCCCCAACTTGCAGTCATTGGCAGACTTTGTCATCCAGAGGCCTTCCACATTTGCCTTGACCTCAGAGAAGTATATTCCAAACAGGAGTAGTCCCAGTACTGAGCCCTCTGGCACACCACTAGCAACTGGTCCCTTGCTGGATCTGGATTCACCTACTTTAACCACATGTGCCCTGTCCATGAGCCAATTGGCAATCCATCTGGTGACATACGGATTTATGCCCAGTTTTGTAAGCTTATTTATAATACCTGAGTGGGGAATTGTGTCAAATGCCTTAGCTAGGCTGAGGTAGGCAGTATGTACTGTTTTTACCTTCATTCATTGCCTTACTGACTTTCTCAAAGGAATCCACCACCACAAAATTCACTTGCATGTGTATGATTAACACAATACATTTGTTGTAATCTTCATGACTCATCACATATCTTAACTATGTTTTTAGGACAGTTATATCTTGTGAAGTATGTAAGTAAGATACTGTATTTTTCAGCTCATGCAACTGCAGCCATCTGAAATATATTTACAAATAAAAATACTGCCTTTTACATAGGAATGCATTCCCAGGATTAATTAAAGTCACACACATACAGGCCTGTCTGAAGTGTATCTCCAGTCATTTAGAAATGAGTATATCTCTGATTACCAGGCTTAAAAGTTAGTGCTCCTGTGACAATGTCAATTAATAAGCAAAGTTTCAGTTTTGGATACTTTATCCCATGGGTTCAGTTCCCAGCTGGTACAACAACATTCTAACATTGTGTAAGCACCAACATCACAATGTGTTACAATTCTTCCTCTTTCTCCTTCCAAACTGCAAGAATTAAAAGCCATGCCATCAAGCATTTCATTGTTGAACATTGAAACCTGTGTCAATAGATTGAGTACTTCACATGGCAAAACTCAATGCTGTGTTTCACACTTCTACTGCCATATGATGTAAGTAGTGACAATGTGTCTGTCAAGGAGTCCATCTGCTTTCAATTGTGCAAATGCAGTTGTCAAGGCTGTGCATCTTTGTACACAACCAATTATACATGGCATTTGAACTGGGCACCAATTCAGACATGTCTTGTTAGCTTGACTTTTGCAGACTTGGCTGGCAAGGGAGAGAACGGTACTACATTTAGAGCACAAGAGTGGGATGTTGAGGAGCCCAGGATATTTGTAGCATTTCTTGTGAAGTCTCACAAATATTATGAAGCACTACAGCTGTAGCAGTTAATGAGAAGTGTCACAAATATTGTGAAGTGCTACAGCTGTAGCAGTTAATGAGAAGTGTCACAAATATTGTGAAGTGCTACAGCTGTAGCAGTTGAGAAGTGCCACAAATATTGTGAAGTGTTACAGCTGTAGCAGTTAATGAGAAGTACCACAAATACTGTGAAGCGCTACAGCTGTAGCAGTTAATGAGAAGTGCCACAAATATTACAAAGTGCTGCATCTGTAGCAGTTAATGAGAAGTGCCACAAATATCATAAAGTGCTACAGCCATAGGCTGCTGTATGCGGATTATACTGGGTCTTAGTATAAGGCTGAAGCTTGGAATACCTTAGCCAAGGCTGTCTCCAGTGCAACTGGCATCCCACACACTGGGGAACAATGTCACTTCTATAGTGACCTTAAGAAGTGGAAACAGGACCTCCTAAGCCAATGGGGGGCTGGAGTTAGGACCGTGAACACCCCTCAGCTGTATCAGTATACTGACCCATAACCTGTCTATGATGTGGCATTAATGATCTAGCCAGCCAACTCAGTTAATCATTATGTTTTCATGTATATTTCTTTTCTTTTTATACTCTACTGCACAGCTGCAGGGGAAATAGCTGTAATCCATGAAGCACACCAGAAGAGATTAACTCACCTCAGAGAGGCACAGGATAAGTATGACTCAGGTCCAAATTCAAGCCAGAAAATTATTTTCAGTCCTCAGTCACTACCATCTTAAGCAGGCGTACCTCAACCTTGATACCAAGCATGCATGCCTTCCATAATAACTCTTGCAGCATGCATTGCACAATAAAAACACCAGTTAAAATGTGTGTGGGTTCAATACCCAGAAGCAGTAATAAGTTTTTATTACAGAATAGCATTTCTAAAATATTAACAGCATTACTACGTGAAGAGCAATTCATATATGGTAATTGCAATTATTACATTTGAATGCATGTATCCTATCTATCATAGTGAAATAAAGGCTGCTCTTTCTTATATCCTAGCAGTAAGAGTTCTCTGTTTTATGTCACATTAATAACTTAACATAATATATGGATATGGCATAGGTGTACATAATTGATGATGTGTTGCCCCAAAAAATGTACTGATTAAATTAATTAATGTAACATACCATGGATCTAATTATATTTTTTTTGTTCTCCCATCTTTTCTGCCTTTTTTTTTTTGGGGGGGGGTTATAATAGGCTTACATTCTTTTGTTTGCATAAATGGCTGCTGAAAAAAAAAAATAACCAACAACACAGAGAAGTAGACCAACTACCTCCACAGATGACAGCACATGCACTCACCAGTTCGAGTTCACAACCTGTCAGCATTGCCTCTATAACCCTTTCTCTACCTGCTCCATCTGCATCGGGTAGCTCTGAAGGTGGTGATTTTGTCACCTGGCAAGAGATATTGGGACTCTTGGAGGATATCAAGGAGAGGGATCTCACTGCACATATCAGCAGGGTTGAAAAGGTCCTGCATCAAGTTACTAAAACAATGCCACATCTGGCACTGACCCATGCAGCTTATACAGGAGACAGTGATGACAGTTCTGAGGGTGAGGACTACATTTTCACTGTTCACAAGCTGGATGTGGGTATGCCTCCAATGTACCCTAGCTATCCCCAATCATGGTGTCCCCACTCTTTTATTTATTTTTTATTTATTTATTTTATTTTACATTTGTTAACCGGGAAGGTTTGACTGGATACATATCCATTTTCAGCGGAGGCCCGGGGAGAAAAGCTCCAAGCAGATAAACATTTAAAATGCAGTATACAGTAATATTTAGCAATTAACAAAATCAATAGAAAAATACACATAGGTTACATATTTAAGAGAATGGTCTGAGTAAGGTAATATTTACAGAGATATTAAGCAATTTAACAAAAATAAAAAGACAAATACAAATAGGTTCCATAATGAAAAAGGTTCAAAGTAAGGTTATATTTGGATAAGAGAAAGTCAACAATAACGTGGGAGGTGGAGGGAAACTATAAAGGGAGTAGACAAAGAAAAAATTGAACATGTAGAAGAAATGAGGGCATAAGAAGAGGAAACAGGTAAAGGAAGATCATTTATAAAGAAAGAGAGGAAGAAAGAGATAAGAGAAGGGCAGGTTAGGTAGAAAGCAGCAGAGGCTGAGAACGGAGGTTACAGTTCTGATAATGGAAGCAAGAGGTAATATAAAGGGGTAGACAAAATTAATTGAAGGAGGGTACGGAGAGAGAAAAGGGAAATTCTCTTAGATAGCTAAGATGGTTTAATAGATTATATGAGTAATGTTGGGTTAGACTGGGACTAGCTAAGACTGAGACAAGCTTTAGTTGAAACTCAAGTCAGTGAAGTAACTCAGACTGAATAATTTGAGTTTTAGTCAGGGTTTAGACAAGGACATAGCCAGTTATTGTACATGTGTGTCTTTAGTGATATTTTGAAGTGAGGCAAGGAGCAATTTGTGGTTAGTTCAGCAGGAAGGGAGTTCCATTTTTCACCAGCAGTGTTAGAGAATAAGGAATCTCCAGCAGAGTTGTTGGCTTTGGTAGGTTGTACTAGCATTCTGCTGGCACAGCGAAGGGATGCTAGGTTTCAATATGGGGAAATGAGATTAGCTAGACTGGGGGTGAGGGAAGGTTGGTGGAGGATTTTGAGTTACTATGAGTTGGTTATAATAGATCTGGTTGGGTAGCTCTAGCCAACCTAATTTTTGAAGATTGTGGCAGTGGTGAGTTCTGTATTCTGAGCCTGTGGCAAATATCACTATATTGTTGTAACATTTAGTGATTTTGTTGAGATTTGATTTGGATAAGTTAGTGAGGATGGGTGATGCACAGAGAAGGGATGACAGAAGATGTGTGCAAGCTATGGCTGTTCTGGCAGTTGGGGTTAGAAATTTCTTAATCCTATACATGGAGCCTATTTTTTTGTTTACTGTTTTTATAGTTTTGTTTATATGGGCATTGTAGTTTAGATTATTATCAATGATTATACCTAGCAGTTTAGTAGTTGGTTCTGGAGAAATTATGGTGCCATTCTGAGAAGAGACTGAAAATGTTGGTGGTGTTATCTTACGGGTGGGGGAGAATAATAGAAGTTTGTTTTGTTTGGGTTTAATAAGAGCTGACAATTATTAAGCCACTTCTCTACTTTGTTGAAGGTTGTTAGTGATAGGCATTATAATTCTGTAGGAGTTGTGGCAGAGCAGGCAGACATTGGGATGTCCAAATAATATCCCACTGAACTGCCACCAAATAATGTGACATCCCTTACTATCCTGGGTCAGTAACTAAGGAGCTTCAATCCTCACTACTGACTCCAATGTGAGACTGTCACTTAAACAGGAGTAATATTTCACCATTTCCCCTAAGAGCACAACAGGAACATGCTCTATAACCTGAGAATGGACTGTATACCTCTGTACACCCCATAATGTAACTCATTATTATATACTTCAGAGCAATTTGTCCCAGTATAAGACCTTTGATACACTCACACCTATATACATTAAATCTCACACATCCAAACACTCCCGGGAAAGCCTGACACAGATTTCCAGCTGTGTCCCTTCCCCAAAATATTATGGTAATGCTGCCACCAATCAGTGTGTCTTCATGCCCTTTTAAAGGGGTGTCCAATTATGAAAATTAAATATTAAAACAAACAGTAGCAAATGACCTAAGCAGCCAGACTTTCGGAGTGGCCCTGGGAATTATCAAAGCAAGTATAAGCACTCTCAAATCACTAAAGAAAAACATTGATTGACCAGTTAATAAAAATATTTAATATTGAGCAAAATGATTAAAAATAGAAAACAGTAATTTCCAATAAACAAACAGAGCTCAATCACCAGGAAAATGAAATCAATGCTGAAGGAAATAAATCCAGCATTTAGAAAAACTCTAACTTATCTAACTGATTAGTTATAATTTTCCTATCTGACTCAAGAACACTGTCCCTGATCTAAACTAAATTACTACAACAGAGCAATGGCAGGCTTACAGTGCTTGGTGAGTTCTTTTGGGTATCCACTGCACAGTATATCTGTCACTCTCACTGCTGTAACTGACTACTGACCTCAGTAGGCTCTTTTATAGACTAGCCTAACTGTCGCAGCTATTCTAATTCTAATTTTCATTTATTTTGAAAATCAATCAACAGCTGTTTCTAAAAGTTGTTTCCTGTATTTCAGCTTCTGACAGTGACACATAGCTACTGTTAACATTCCAATGACATCATCTACAGATTAGCTGAATTTGAGACAGTTTGCCTTTAGAAGTTTTCTTCACAAACATGTTAGAAATGTAAAGAACACTGTTCAAGTCTTTAAAACATTCTGTACAAACAGCTCATAAATCAACATGTAAGAACCTATTTACAATATCATAGCTAGTCATGCTGGCATATAATACACAGGCCAATCTGAAATTGTGTACAAAAACTCAGCCAGATATGCTAGCACAAATAATACTGTCTAATTTCTTCACATCCATCACCATCCTTGTCTGTCTTGTATGTCCTGTATGTCCTGTATGTCTGCACATGCTTCCTAACCTACCTTACCTACTTGACTCTATCATTCCAGTACCTTCCTCAGCATTCCTCTCTCTCTTCCAAAAAAAATATTGGCAGCTAAACCCCCAGAAAAATTACACCCTATACATAGCGTTCCACTTCACCTATGTGTCTTCTTGACACACTAGATTTGGTACAATTGGAAATACAACATTATTCTGTTATTCTCACCCATCACTTGTGGAGCAACACTCCAAAGTTATGAAACTGTGTGTGCAATTGTACATTTGTGTTGTGAAGAAGTGGATAGCTACGATGCTCTCCTATTTCCCTCCTGTAAATTCCAGTATTCTTTCCCGTGTCCTTCCCTATGCTTGTCAACCCCTTTTTCACCAGTGACCTGTCCACCCCTTTTTCACTCATTTAATCCAGGCAAAAAATAGATTCACACACAACACACATAGCTAGAAATGCCCCATAGAAAATACTTCACTTTATGTCCTCTGCATTTGCATAGATGTTAGAATACCTCAACAATGCTGAGTGATAGTGAATGTTGTTCATAGGTTCATAGGTAAGTACTAGGCTGTCTGCCCAAGGGCATTTCTAAGCCTAGCCAGAGTGTGTCGGCTTTCGCCACCCCATTGATTAATTACCTGATCCTCTGTCAAGCAGAGCCAATAAAGTGATCCCAGGGGTGTATTTTCTGTTACCCATCCACTCGTCAACATTTCTCTTGAAGAGTGTTAATGAGGGGCTCTGACTAATGTACTTTAGAATTTTGTTCCAAAACATGGGGAGTCTCGGTGACAGGAATCTATCCCTCCAGCATGTTCTATTTATTGTTGTGGCGAGGTTTAGCTCACTAAAGTGCGTGGCTCGCAGAGACTTGGATTTCTTTAGGTGGAGCATGTCCATCAATTCTGAGTTGGACATGGCTTTGTAAGAAAGGCAGAGATCACCTCTGTGTAATCGATATGCCACTGAGTACAGCCGGAGGTTTTTCAGTCGGGCTGCATAGAACATATGTTTGAGGCCAGTAATCCTCTTGGTGAGGTACTTTTGTGGTCTTTCCAGCTGTTGGAAGTGTCTTGTGAGGTACATCCCAAATGAGGCATTGTACTCTATGATGGGTCTGATGAGTGACAAGTAGAGGGGCACTATAACCTCTTTATTTCTAGATGCAAACCCTTTAGTAATTAGATTGGCCACATAGAAGGATTTCCTAACTACTTTGGCAATATGATTGTCAAAGGAGAGATTACTATCTACCTGGGTCCCCAAATCTCTTATTACCTCTTCTGTATTAAGGGGGCTGCCACCTATGTGGTAATTTGTGGGTGTTTTGTTTTTCCCAAATGGGATGACTATGCATTTTTTGACATTTAGCTTGAGGCCATGACTTTGACACCAGGTGTCTGTCTCAGTAAGGCCCTTTTGGAGGATGTCCATGTCAGCCGGAGAGTCAATTATGGCTCCTAGTTTGCAGTCATCGGCGAACTTGGTTAGCTGAGAACTATATGCCAAACAGTAGGGGTCCCAGGACTGAGCCTTGCAGGACACCACTTGTGACTGGTTTAGAGTCAAACCTGGAGCCTGCTATTCTTACCGTGTGAATTCTGTCTGCAAGTCAGTTGGCAACCCATCTCATGACATAGGGGTTTATGTTCAGGCTGGTGTGTTTTTCTGTAATACCCGAGTAGGGAATAGTGTTGAAAGCCTTGGTGAGGTCAAGGTAGGCTGTGTGAACCACCTTTCCCTCGTCTATGGCCTTGGTGACTGTCTCGAAGAAGTCAACCAGGTTTAGTAGGCATAATCTGCCATTAACAAAGCTGAACTGGGTCAAGTCAAGTGTTTGGAAGTTTCCAATGACTTTGTTAATGAGTTCCATGATGATGCACTCCATAGCCTTGCAGACCAGGCTAGTCAGGCTTATGAGTCGATAGTTACCAGGATCAGTTGTGGTCCCTCCTTTGTGGAGTGGAATAACCGTTGCTGTGTGCCATTCTATGGGCACGTAGCCTGTGGAGAGGCTGAGGCTGAACAGCTTGTTTAGGTGGGGTGGAATAACCGTTGCCGTATGCCATTCTATGGGCACATAGCCTGTGGAGAGGATGAGGCTGAACAGCATGTTTTAGTGGGGGGTTAGTTTGTTCTGTAGTTCATGCAAGACACAGCCTGGGACACCATCTGGCCCCATTGACGCTGTGTTTTTGGCTTTGGAAAGGGCTGTTTTCACCTGTGTGTCTGTCATTTGCAGGACATGACACTTTTCCGGTATTGTTGTGGGCCCTTTTGGGGGTGAGAGGGGGTGAAGTTTGTACTGAATCTATCTGCCAGGATGTTGGCAATATCAGTAGGTTCAGTATATTTTGTGCTATTCTGCACTAGTTCAGTGCATATCTGCGAGTTGCCACTTAGATTCTTAACATAGCTAAAGAAGGCTTTGTGGTTATATTTTGAATCCTTGGCTATTTTTCTTTCAAAGTTAGCCATGGATGATTTTATGAGGGACCTTAGTTTCTTACTGATACTGATCAGGGATGTCTTTCCTTCTTGAGATTTGCTTTTTTTCTGAACTAGTTTCCTCCTTCTATTGTATAGCCTTTTTATGGCAGGGGTCCACCAGTCTGGTTTCCTTCTCTTAGAGGAGTGAGTCTTGGTTTTGCTAGGGATGGCACGATCCATGCATCCTTGTAGGTGCTCATAGAGTGCATTTGTAAAGGTTTCTGCATCTTGGGCAGTGTTGTCCTTTAGCGTGGGGGCTGTGAAACTTACCGCCTCTGTTTTAAGTAAGGTGAAGTTTGCTTTAGAAAAGTTTTTTACTGTGGTTTCCTTAGTTGGGGTTGAGGTGGGGTGTGGATACCCAGAGTGATTAGTTTATGGTCTGATCTAACCAGTGATGGGTTGAACTCCGGTGTGGAACACCTGTTGCCATGTTGGTGATGACCAGGTCCAATATGTTTTCACCTCTGGCAGGGGAGTTTACCAGCTGATCTAGGGCATTTGAGTTGATGAATTCCAGGAAGCGCTGGGCCTGGGAGTTTGTACTTGAGTAGTTTTCCCAGTTAATGGTAGGGTAATTGAAATCGCCCAATATCAGGGTGTTTGGTAGGACCTTCATGTTTTCCAGTGTCTCCAGAAAGGTAGAGTGGTGGTCCTGGGTCATGGAGGGTGATCTGTAGCAGGCCACAATTTGCATTGCAGATTTGCCCGATGTTAGTTGCACATGGATGATCTGAGAGGTATCATGCTGCGCCACTAACTTGGAGGTGTAGGTATCCTTGATGAATATGGATACACCCCCTCCTTTTGTGTTTCGGTCCATGTTCTGTGGCCGAAACATATGGTATGAGTTGTAACCTGGTAACTTCTTATTGCAAAAGCTGATGATTTCAATTGAATCTGCAGTGGTCTGATTACTTTCACTCAAATGTATTTAAATCTGCTGCACCATGGAAATAAACAGTTAAGGCAGACTATAAGCAATATTGCAAAACAGTTAATGTAACAGTTCTTAGGCAGCTGGATGTAATGAAACAGGAGTTCCTATGTGGCATGTTGAAACAATTGCCCTGTTTGCAGAATAGTATTTTTATATAGTGCCATAGGTTCAGTTACAACTGTAGATCAAATTATTTTATGACATTTCATATTCCTATCATATACTTAACTGCAGACATCTGTATTTGTCTCCATATACAATACCTCATTAACATATCATTTGAATAGTGCAGCAAGAAATCATTTGTAAAAACATTTCAGCCCCAAGACTTATTAAGCCAGCCTTATCATGATTGTTGCACTGTCCTGTCCCTTACTTCTCTCCATAGCAAGTACTTTGCTGTACAGAACTTGACAGATTAATGATAAGTATAAGTAACACACCAGACATGTGTTCTTACATGTCCCACAAAACATATTGTTGCTATTCACTTCTGTATCTGTCTCTATAACTCTCTCTGTTCTCCCTTCCTGCTTCAGTAAGTCATCAGAGTGCTTCAATAGTATTATTTTAATGCTATGAAGTGCTAATTCTTTTGTGGTGTGATGGAGCTAATATTCACATGTGTAGAAATGTTTTTGAATAATTTCAAGGGCTCTAATCCAGCTATTAGCTAAGTTTATTGAATATTTTTGGTACACTAAGTTAGGTGTACCTATAGTTGAGTCACTATTACTCATTTTCTGTCATAAGCTACTTTGTCCTGCCTCCATCTCACCCTGCTGATGTATCTTCTCCCTTCTGTGTCATTATTCTTGTACCTCTGCATTTGCACAATGTCTGGCACCAGGCAATATATGCAAAGAAAGCTAAATGGAAGCACACAGCTTATGGCCAGATCTTGTGATTTTCTTTTTGCCTTCAATCACATTACTCTGTTGCATTTTGCACCACTGTGCTTAGCTATGCTTATTCAGATTAATATATATTTCAACAAGCTGATGAGTTATATGTACAGATTATAATGGTAACTATGGTAATGAAGATTAATTCATACATTCATATTTGCTGAAATCTGCTGTCACGTGTGAACTATTAAAAGAATCTCCAAAATCATTGAAAAATGTATTAATCTGCAACTTTTATCCTACCTGTTAGACAACCACCTTCTAACCCCAACACAACACGGATTCAAACCCAGACATAGTACCACCACAGCCCTTCTATCCTCCCTCGATATCATCAATCGTGCAGGCGACTCTGGCAACATTGTATCTACACTTCTACTAGGCCTATCCAAGACCTTTGAAACCATTTCCCATAGTCTACTTTTATCCAAGCTATTTAAATTCAATCTTTCCTCCTCTTCCATCAATTGGTTTTCAGTTACCTCACAAATAGGTAGCAGGCCATCAAGTAGAATAATTATAACTCTCCCTTCCTCAACACTCTGACAGGTGTCCCCCAAGTTTCTATCCTGGGTCCTTTACTATTTAACATCTTCATTAATGACTTTCATCATAGTATCCCAAATGCTAAGCTTGTTCAATATACAGACAACTCTATTATCATCTGCTCTGCTGAATCTCTCTCCAAACTCAAGCATGAAACTCAGCTTGCCTTTAACTACACTGAGACATGGTTACTAAGCAATCACCTTATTCTAAATGCATCTAAAACCAAAATCATGATCTTTACCCCCATCTAAAAATACCAACTTAGACAAGAACTCGTTCTCTATAGTAAGCCAAAACATGACTCCTATCCAAATAGTCACCCAAACTAAGCTTCTGGGTGTCATTATCGATGAACAACTAAAGTTTGACACTCACCTTCAAACTAACATCAAGAAAACTCACCAGAAGCTTGGAATGCTTTACCGCCATAATCACTACCTTACTTCTTCAACTAAGCTAACACTCTCTACCACCTACCTCCTTCCCTCTCTCATATATGAAGCCCCTCTCCTTACCAATCTACAAGGTACCCTTAAGGCTAAACTGGCATCTTACTACAATAAAATCTCCAAGTTAGCTACCAGCTCCAAATCCTTCTCCCACCACTGCAATGCTTTACATTCCTTGAACTGGCTGGAACTCCCTAATCATCTCTCTCTTACATTCAGCTCACTACCGCTCATAAACTCATCTTTAAGCCATCTCTCTGCCCCTGCCTCTCTTCCATCCTTATTCTGCATCTTCCCTATCGATCTCTCAGGTCCAATAATCAGAATCTCCTCAAAGTGTACAAACCTTCACATACTCCTGGGGCAATTTCCACTCTCATTTTTCCCTAGCACAAAAATGGAACTTTCTTCCTCCCCATATCCAAATTACTCAGAACCTCTCCTCTTTTAAGACATCCCTGTCTCTCTTCTACTTGGGAATGCTGCTGCTCTCACCCCTCCTAACCTCCTCCCATCTACCCCCACTTCTCTCCCAAAGTTCTACCTAACACCAGCTATACATTTTCTTCCTTCATTCCCTCTCCTACAATTGCTTACGTACTAACACTTGCAATGCTTCCTTCCTTCATTATCTCACTCTCACTACTACTTACTCCCTTTCTACCTTACATAGTGTCATAACATTCAAAATGTTTAAATTAATTCTTAAATTGTACATTCTTATGCTTTAATTGCTATCAATTTTGCTTTTATAATATTTTATATTAATCATGTTTTAATTCTCTGTTGTGTTAATATGTATGTACATGAAGCTTTTCTCCCCGGGCCTCCATTGAAAAAGGGCTCATATCTGCCCAATGGACTTTCCCGGTTAACAAACTGCAAATAAATAAATAAATAAAATGACTTCTTACATGGTATACTTAGATAACACCCAGGTATATATTTTTTTCTTGGAATATTCTAAAGGTTCGAATCCAGATGAATGAACAAATTGTTTAGACTGTTTTGTATAATTCCTGTGGCAGTAAATGTTGGCTACACCTTGAGTTAACACATCATTATCCTGCTGCTATATTAATGTGCCTGTTCCCTATTGTGAAGTCTGTGTTATACAAGTCCTGCATGAATAATTATGTTGATAAATCAAAAAGTAACACAACACAAATATGTGCATTAATGACACATGCACTAGTGTGTTATTATGTCTGTATTATCACTTTTTACAGAAACATCCTCTCTGTAACACACTAATGAGGACATCCAGACAAACGTGCACTCTCCCCTTAAGAATCAGACTTCTCCTGTAGCAGTTGCAACTAATGCTGTCCCCTATAGATTGTGTAACTAGATAGGTAGGAGGTTTGATGCTGAATGTTGGGAACTTCTGTTTGTGTGGGGTGGCATAGAGTCCAGGTGGGCATGCCCTCTAACACTGCTGTGGTCAATCAACTTCTACTCTGGAGAACCATTTTAAACTGCAAGATGACTCCACCATCCCCTCTTATGACCTTTCACAAAACATCTTCTGTGCAACACACTCCACTAATGAGGGCATTATTTCTAAAGTACGCTGTGACACTTTAAAAGTCAGACGTTGCATGTGTTTCTTACACTGTTCTCTTGAATGTATAAATAGATAAGTAGGAGGCTTGAATACAGCAGTAATTAACGTCTATGACTGTGTGTGTGTGATTAAAAATGAATTTAGGATTGGTTTACCCACATTTGCAGTAGCAACACTTACAACATCCCATGGCTGTAAAGTAATTTCACCACACACATCTCCTTGGCAATACACTGCTGATGTCATCTATTCACAGATGCTATAGAACTCACACATACACAGGATTCTCCTGTGGTGCTGGCTGCTGATAATGTGCATACATTGTGGCAAAGAGCCACCTTTTTAAGGCTATTGTTCTATAAGGTAAGGCATCCATAACCCTTATGCTAGAAAAGTGATGTAAGCCCTTCAAGGGTGTTCTTCATGACAAAACCAATATGTGGATTTCTGTGGTGTCCATGATTGATATGCATCTCTCTGATATCTTTCCTGGCATTTGTTCAAAAATGACATGATGTGAATTTGTATTATGTCATTCATTGCTCACAGGCATTAACTATTTCCAGAAAAATTATGCTCTTTATGGCATGTCTTCATTCAAACATTTCTTTATTACTGCAATTATTTTCATCACACTATACAGCTTAATGGCAGATAAAAAAACTTCCATAAAACATTTCTTACTTTCTTACCGTATGGCATACTGCCAGGCCATCAGAAGGTTTCACTTTTTTGTCTGTTGGTGCTGTTGAATTGCAATTCCATGTGAGCATGTCCAGTATAACGGATGTCTGATGTGCAAATTATGAATGGAAAACTTGTAATCATGAAATGTCATCTGATCTGTGTTGTCATTTGTCAATTATGTATGTTGAGTGTTATTATATTACTGTTTAGCATTTACAT
Source organism: Protopterus annectens (assembly GCF_019279795.1). Lineage (NCBI taxonomy): Eukaryota > Metazoa > Chordata > Ceratodontiformes > Protopteridae > Protopterus > Protopterus annectens. The sequence continues at coordinate 93,881,068 of NC_056725.1, forward strand.
GACTATACAACACTTGCTCGCCTATTACATGTTTATAGGTGATAAACCCCTTTTCTATGGGTGCCACTGACATTTATTTCCAAAAACATGTCCATTTCTGGTGTGCACAGTATGATAGCTGTAAGGTTTATTTGTTTTTGTGTATACATGCTGAGGCAGAGAATACAGCAGTGGTGTCAGCTTGCATAAATATATTCCCTGGATATATATCTCATATGCAGCAACTACAGTAAGTGCATTCATCCCATAACATATCTTCTCACCTTGCTAACTGTTATCTCAACTCAGCATTTTATTAACATGTATATCACATTAACTCCCCTTTGTTACACTGCAGCTTTATATCCCTCTCACATCCTTTGTGATCATGACCATTTTTAGTTATGTGCAGAAGTCATGTATTGTCATTGACATTAACTATCATTGCATCAGTAAGGCAATATTTATGTTAGAAATGTTTCTTTGACACTTCAGCACATTTGCCTGCGGTATATGAGTATACTTTACCCATTTCTCCCAACCATTATTATTTTTTGTACAAATCCCCCACTTCACTTCACTTCCCCTCCTTCAGAATTCTTTCCCTGTACTTGCTGTTAATATTTCTGGGCTACAGTAAGTGCTCGTATATTAGGTTAGCCTGTAGGTAAGTCATTTTGTTTACATTATGTGCTCATGCTTGCAAGCACCTTTCTATGGCCATGAATACTACGGCTGTCTACAAAAGGTGCTTGCAAGCATATGGACATGATAAGCAATGTGCATATTCAATTGGCATTGCTGCTCATTGTGCTAACATGCGTAAATCATGTAAGCTTATTGCGAAGCTTACATGACTGTTAATGAATCCCAAGAAATATTCAGACTGGCATACAATAAGCTGGGGTAGAGTAGGGCCACATCTTATTTAACATTCCGTTTTCTTCTTTTCATACTAAAAGATCTGGTGACTAGCTAGTAAACTGAAAAAACTTAGAATGGAATATATTTTACTTCTGATAAGGATATAATATGCATTATAGACAATTTAAGGGTGGATCATACATGGGCACTTAAATATGATTTACACTTTAATGCAGAAAAATTATCTGTTGTGTTCTCTGACAGGGACATTATTATTCTTCCAATCCTATTAAATAAGTGTCAGCATAACAAAAGGGATCAAAATTTGGCTGCAATTACTGGCAAAACCACATTTTAAAACACATAATATAGGCATAAAGCTAATAAAATGTTGGGTCTAATTTTTAAGACCATCAGCTCAAGGGACTAGTATTCTTATTAGACCTTTATAAGACATTATTAATATCTATTACCACTTTGGTAAAAATTATTACTACACAATGGACCTGTCTTCAAGAAGCATCTTTTACATTAAAATACTTTAATGCACACAATTTTTCTACTAAGTATAGGAAAATATCTGAGTCTGGAAAATCTTGTAAAAAATCATCTATACTTTTTAAATTCCACTCCTGTTGTATAATTAGATGTCTTTATTCACCCATTAGGTTTACCAAGTCCTTTACTTACTGCCATATGAGAGGATATCTGTAACATGCATTTGTGTACCTACTGACATAGAGCTTTGTATCACGTTCATCCACCCATACAAATATTTTTGCATTCTAAGTTACAATTTTGATTTATTCACTTCACAATTTACATTTGATGCTTTATGGATTTGTTTTGTTTTACAACATTATTTCTTTACTGTATTGGGTAAATGCAAGTGTTTTTGTGTATACAAATATATGTTTGATAAAAATATTTTTTATAAAAATAAATATGTTTGCAAGGGCCATCGAGGAATACAATAATAGTTTTTCTTTATTCAAATAAACACAGACTAACTCACTCAAACTTGCCCAATGTACGTTTACATGAAGAATTCCTGTATCAGCTGGCAAATATTCTCCAACAGACTTCAAATGGTAAACCTATATAGCAAGCCAGCACCAGATACAGCCAGAGGTCACATGTTGCAGCCAACTGCTTACAATTTTTTGGTATGGAATTGCTGCCTGTCTATTTAAACACTTGAAGGTTAATGTTCTAGTACTGTTTGTGTGAGTGTTATTTTACTAAACATAATTTTAAAAATAAAGAATGAGAGAGAGAGAGAGAGAGAGATGCTTCAGGAGAACATCTAATGAATTTGGAGAATGGTCTGTCCTTCAGCGGTTGGCCTCTGGGTTGCCAGCTGTAAAATGAATGCAGTTACCACGCATAATGATATTACAATGTAGGGTAATTGTGGTACAGAATTTGAAGAATTCTGTGCTATGACTAAGTAGCTTAAATGTGAGAAAATTGTTTAGAGTAAACAAGTATGGTAAAAAAGTTTTTTCACTTGTTTAATTTAAAAATACTCTTTTTACATTTAAATACAAATGTGACTTAGTGTTCCAGGCAATTGCAGTACAGCCTGCCACCACACGGGAATCTGACACCTTATTAACTGAGTTCTGCATGGTGTGAAATCAATTAATCAGTGTGAAAAAGGTGATCATGCTAATAGAAGTAATCTATTTTAAAATACCGAGTGCTACAAATGGTAATTAGAGTACTGTTAAAAGAGGGGCTACAGCTAACAGATTTTTTATAATCTGTCTGTTGTATAGCAATCCTGCTCTCCTAAAACTGATGTTGTCATAGCTCTAAAATATCTGGATTTTCATAGAATGTCCAGATTTTTGCCTCATATTTTTTATCTCTTCTTCATAAAATGTGTGGTTTTCTGGTAAATTGGAGTCATTAAATAGTGACATACATTTGAGTTTTAAACATCATGTCCTTCAGAATATGCATGCTAACACAAAAAGCCTGTTATTCTAGCAACTTTAAGTTTATAAGAGTAATATTTAAAATTTGCCCAATTTTTTGGCCTTTGTCCTCCCATTATTTTAGGCTCTGTCAAGATTTCTTGTACTGAGAGGTTGAAAGGTATAATGCTTATATTTGGCCAACTGCACTGGTTTTGATACTGGGAAACAATACAATGCCAGTTGTAGCACTGTGTCAGGTAGTACAAGTTATTTATTATGTGGAAATGTAGGACTCTGGGGCTTCTGTGTAAGGCATATGAAGTTGTCATTCCTAGTAGTCTGTACCATAATGTTTCTGGTTTGCAGGACATGGCAAAACCCCCCACAGTGGAAAATGTGTGTGGGGGTACTGGAGAGAAGGTCCTTAACTGGTAAAAGACCATCTTAAATAATGTTTCATTTCTGCTTATGTGGGATTACTTCTGAAATAAAAGTATCACTATGCTATAATGTTTTATGCCACACATCATCTCATGCAACATAAGAAAGTTTTGCGAACTACGCAAAGTTGTGAAATAGAACTATCACTCAGCTATGTGTTTTATATTTTAATATATTGCCCATTCTTGCTTCAGTTTGCAAAAAGGAACTTTATTAATAATGTGAATTTGTGAAATAGAAGCATCTCTGTGCTATTCTTTTTGCATTCACAGTACATCACTGTGTCTTGCTTCAATTTTTATGTGTTTTTCTACATATCGGAAACAGTGAAATAGAACATGCTCTGCTGTTGTTTTCATTGGAGTACATTGTTATCCATTGCCTCAGATTTTATAAGGAAGTTTTGCTACACATGTAACATAGAGAATTGGATCATCTCTGACTTTTGACCATTTCATGACACTGAAAGCATTCACTTTTAGACTACCCCTGAATATGTTAAGTAGGTTGTTAAATACTGATGCTAGATCTCTCAATAATCAAGAAAAGCACAAATATTGCCTTTGAATAGAATATAGAGCTAGGTTTCACACTGACACATCAGTAAAAGTGTTGAACACTGAGGCTCAAGAAAAGTACAAAGGAAGCAGCCTGTAAGATGTGAATAGACAGTTAAAAATATAAAACTCTTATCGAAGTTGCAGTGGTGTTCACAATCTTTGAAGTATCATGTGAAAATACTGACTTCAATATTGATGTTTAACATTTCTATGACTTTAATTAAAAATAAAATGTAAGTTAAATTTTAAGCCTCCCCCCCAAGAAATTATTCCGGGGGCTGTCAACTGTTTCCTTCATAGGAATGTGTTCCTTGCTGCTTTTCAAGTTGGACAGGCTTTCTAATAAGATTTAAATTAATTTCAAGTGCATTACTTATAGTTTACACATGAGTTAATGATGAGGTGGTAGGAACTCTTTAGGACTACAGCTTCATGTATGTAACAGAACATAAATGCCACCAAAGCAAAGTTTGTATTATTAGGAAATAAAACAACTAAGTCAGATCAGTTAAATATTCAAGCAATTCCTTGGTTATAGAATAAGTTATCATATGCTATAAGGGCTTCAAATAACCCTTAGTATATTCAAACATAAATACAACATCTGGGTAGATGATAAAGAGTTTATGAACAATATTAATCAGTGTGTGTTCCTTGATAGCGTCTGACTCACAACCCAGATTACACTGTACTTAAGAACAATAGAACCACTTACAAACTGGTGGGTGAGAGCTCCAAAAGTTGGTTCATGCATAATTTATAAGCTTTCACCATCTCAATTGTTTTTCTGCTCTGTCTTAGACCACTGGCTGTCTCAAGCTTATGCACTGGGCCAGTCACAATTCACTAATGCACTTCTGTGGGAAGAATAGCCTAACAGACACACTGAAAGTCTTCCTTGGTTCTGCAACAACAAATAGGTGTTTGACCATTAGATCTCAGCTTATGAAAGTCCCAAGTCACTAATTCAGGTGGCTAGATGATTTTCTAATCACTTCATTTTACTTTTGGTGAGAACATTGAATGTGTCTTTTAGAGAGAGAGTGACATTCCAGCCATGACATATCTGTGACAATACTTTGTTACACTCTAGCTGGATTTTAGTTAGGCAGTCGTTTCAGTAGTCAGGAGAGTGTTAGGAATGGGAAGAAGAATACATATGTCTGAAGTTATGGAACTTTCACTACGTATGAAAACATTTTAAAAAAGGTAAAAGAAAATAAAAGGTGATATGCGGGGGGGCAAGCCCCCCTGCACCCCCGCTCTCTAAATATGTCCTTTACTGCACTGTAGCACGACCTCGGAGTTGGTATATTTACAGAGCGGGGGGGTGTGGGGGCACAGCCTCCAACGTTGAGGGTGCTGCTTATAACCCTCAGGTATGTTGTTTTTCTTTTTTTTTTTCCCATTCAAAGTATGACAACTTCAACCTTATGGTTTCGACCATATCACATTCGAAGTTGTCATACTTCAACTATGTAATATAGACCCAATATTCGCAAAGGCCATTTTTATGTATCTATCAAGAAATGTTACACTGCCACAATAACATTATGAAACTTTTTACACAGCAGATATAGCAAAACTACAGGAAAAAAGATAAAGTATGTCATGATTAAAAATGCATTGCAGTAGAAGATTATTTCATTTTTGCCTCTGCAAACCAAATTACATTTTAAAAGCATACTAGAATTAGATTGATGTGCAACTGCAAACATCACAGAAGATGAGGGAGTTGAAGCTATAAGAGACTTTCTCACATGTAATTATTTTGAAAGAATCATTCCAACTTAATGTTTACAATCAGAAATACAGTCTGGCAATTGAGGTTGCAGATGCTCCCACTTTTATCAACCTGTTCTTGAATGTCTGAGAAACTACCTTTATTTACCAGAGTCCACATCAGTCAAACATTTTCGCTTACTTCAGATATATTCATGATTTGTTTTATATAATGTGGAAAAAGAAAAAAAACTGAATAACTTTACTTCATATTTAAATATCATCATAACATACCCGGGTCTTTCTGAACAGTGGTTTAAAGTTCAATATTAACTTTTTTTTTAATAACATCATCAGTGTGGGCCATAGTAAGAATTTAATGAACTCTAGGATATACATGAAACCCACTTTTAGTAATACTTATCTACATGGAAAAACTGTTAACCTGGACATGGTAAGATGAATATAGTCAATAGTCAGACTACCATATTAAGACTAACAAGAGACAAATTATTTTTGGTACAGTTAGAACTGCTAAAGAAAATGTTTAGTGATAGAGAATATGATAGAAAAATTATATACATAATATATCAGCATGTTAAAAAAGAAAAGGGATACAAAATATACACCTATCATGAGTGGAGGTTATACCAAGGAACCAACTACTAAGACGTTAATTATTCCTACAGTTCTTTTTTGCTTGGATAACACTGTGGATAGTAACATGATCAAGCAGATTCTCACCAATAACTAGAAAACTGTGTCAGGTAATCCTGACCTACTAACAATACTGTAAAAAGACCCAGCCTTGTTTACAGAAGGAATGTCAATTTAATGGCAAGTTTTGAAAGGATCACTAAAGACTTGACAAATAATAATGGCTACAACACTAATAACAAAAAATAATTTCCCTGCAGTTTCTGTAAATATTGCAAATAAGTGTTTAATTGTCCTCACTCAATCATCAAAAACTCCTATAAGACCATTGGAGAAAACGTCATTTCAAATGAAATAGTGTAGGGGTACTTTATGCTGTACTTTGTGATCGCTGTGACTTGTTTTATGTTGGTAAGACTGTAGAAACCCTGGCTTAGCAAGTGTATGAGCACATACTAAGCTTCAAGAATAAAGACAAGAAAATGTTCTTTTTAGGCAGTCACCTAAATGTCATAACTTCAAAAGATTTTTTTCTGTAGTGGGCACTATGAAACAAACCAGTCTAATAAGCAACATAAACAATATACTAGAGGTCAAAGAATTAAGTTGGCAGCTAGGACTAGGAACAAATTTTGTTCATGTGTTGAATGGTTTTATAAATATAAAAAAGGTTTTAAAAAATGAAGTTAGCTTGAGTGACAATTATACAATGACCCCCCCCCCATTAATATTCCAAAATGCGCATGCTGACTGGCCAGCGTGCCCATTGTAAATCCCACAATATACCAACGGAAAAAGTTCCGGTTGCCCAAACTTTTTTCCGTTGGTATAAAGTGTCCAAAACTTTTATTTATTTATTTTATTTTATTTATTTATTTTATTTTACATTTGTTGACCAGGCTAGTCTAATTGGATATATGTCCATTTTCAGTAGAGGCCCGGGGAGAAAAGCTCCAAGCATCAGCAGTGACAAAGAATACAATATTAAGTAATAGTCAAGTGAATTACAATATACTGACTACAATGGGCAGAACAAAAATTTTGCAGAGTAATTTAGTAGGTTTAAGCTAAGATCAAATACAGAGAGCAAAAAAAACATAACTTTTTTTTTTCAGTAATAAGAAGGAAATTATTAATTTCAGATAGGTGGCATAAAACAGTAGAGTAGAGAAGTATAGAGAGTGCAGGAAGGTGAAAGATATATCAGCCAGAGTTAGGGCAGGGACAAAGCCAGTGCGTTGTAAGATATTCTTTAATAAAAAAAAAAATGGAGCAACGGAGACTTTCTTTTCTCCGTTGCTTCCATTTCAAAGCATTGATGTACTGGGTATGCATGGGAACGCAAGTCCCATATGCATGCGCAGTACAGCAACACAAGGAAGCAGTGTACCACCACCGACAGAAGAACAGTAATGTGCCATTATACAAAGACATTATTTAAGAAAAGTAAGTATTTTTTTCTTAAATAATATCATTGTATAATAGCAATAACCGACTCCATGGTTGTGGTATATTGAAGACTTACTCATGGTTGGCTTTATTTAATAACTTGGGCTTCGCCCTCGTGATTAAACCACACCAACCGTGGGTAAATCTTCAATATACCACACCACGTCGTCAGTTATTGCTTAAATAGCCACTGGCTCTTCTTTAACATGTGATATGATCTTTTCTACATGTAATTAATGTTTTTAGTGTGTTCTTGTTATTTCTGATGAAGTCTGTGACTAAAAGGACAAAAGCACTAAAGTCTTAGGAGATTTTTTGGCTCATGTTTTTAGGAGTATCTTTGGCTTATTCCATGTTTATGCTTCCAAACAAGACAAGTGTTTTCTGCGTTAACAAACATTGCAAGTTGCATGAAAATGAAATGACTATTGCAATTAAATTGATTTAGCCCATAGGATTTATCATAATTCAACTGCAATTAATTTTTCATTATTTAAGTATACCTTTAAATGCATCTGATACAGTAAATGTTGGTATATTAATTCCAAGAATGTTTTTGTATACCTAGACTTGACAAACTTCATACAATATGTCCATTTTATGGGCAAGACTAGCAAAATTGCTTTTAGCATCCATAAATAACATTTGCAGATGTTGTGAATATTTGTGAAATATAGACGTGACAAAATATGCTTGCTTATTCCAATTTTAAAATACAGATATATGACAAAAAATGCTTTGTTGCTTCACGTTAATACACTGAGTACATGCTCTGATCTTCAGAATGTTATTGCCATTTTTGTGGAGGAATGGAGAAGAAAGCAGAGTGAGGTCAAAGCACTGTCTGCTAAGTGCATAACATCCTTGATAGTAATATACATTATTATGGTATTTACTGATGCATGATAGTACTAGTGATGAGGGTTAGAATTAGTCATCTGTGTTTAAGCTGTGTTACTCTCTGCAGGTAGCATCTAGCAATGTGATGTCAGAGTAACCTACAAAATCACCACTGTGTGAATAGTATGGACTCTGTTAAATAGCTGTACTGTTTCCTGCTAATATAAACTGCTCTGGTTTCATTATAAATGGTAGCAAAGCCACTGATGAGAAAGAAGAGTATCCATTTGTCCAAAGCAGTGTCTTCTGATGGTAAATGCTAGTACTATAACCTTTCTGACCAAAAGTCATGTGAATAAAACGTTTCAAGACACATTGACAAGAGCTGTGCTGTCCCTTTATTGTACCATGACATGCCATTCTGTTACGCTGATGGCAGTATCTGAGTGAAATAACTGCTTCTCCCTGACAGCAGGATGTAAAGGTATGATGCCACTAAGTTTCCTTGATGTTTGCCACGATCCCCATCAAGTCTAAAACCAAATCGACAACAGGGGCACTGCAAGTAGCTTTTTGTTTTCTTTTATGCTTCACACATATATAAAGGGGATAGATTTATTTGCTGTATATGTATTCCTCTGAGTATCTTTTGTAAGGGTAGTGTTATGGTGAGAGTTTTTCTAAGGAAAGGTGTAGGGCTGCAGTTAAGAGCAGGAAATTAGGTTAAATTAGGTTAAGATTAGCACACATTAGTAAATTAGTAAAGGGGGCAAATGATGAACACGCATTCATACTAAAGGTAATGCTACTCAATGCCAGAAGTCTAAACCTCAAGATGCATGCACTCAAGGCTCTCCTCAGTATGGAGAAAATCTATGTCTGTGCAGTAACAGAAACCTGGTTCAAGGCTCCTGAGAGCACCACAGCACTACCAGGTTATAACTCATACCATGCCCCAAAACTCAGACTGAAGCACAAAAGGAGGGGGAGTATCTATATTCATCAAAGATACCTACACCTCCAGGTTAGTGGCACTGCACAAAGCATCGGAAACCATCCATGTGCAACTAACAGCGGGCAAAACTGCCTTTCAGTTTGTAGCCTGCTACAGAACACCCTCCCTATTACAGGAACCCCACTTGGCATTCCTGAGAACACTGGAGAATATGAAGGTCTCTCCAAACACTATGTTATTGGGTGACTTCAACTACCCAAGCATTGACTGGGAAAACTACTCAAGCCCAAACACCCTTGCCCAACGGTTCCCTGAATTTATAAACTCTAACGCAATGGAACAACTGATCACCACTCCCACAAGAGGGAACAACATATTGGACCTGGTCATCACCAACATGGGGACTCTATGTCACACACCAGAGGTAAACCCTCATTGGTAAGATCAGACCATAAACAAATTTCCATGGACATCCATATCCAGTCCCCACCTCCAGCCAAGGAAATCACTGTAAAGAATTTCTCAAAAGCCAACTTTGCACATCTCAAGACTGAGGTGGAATCCTTCAAAGCCCCTGGGCCAGAGGATAATACAGCCCAATCCGCAGAATCCTTTACAAACGCATTCTATGAGCACCTGCAGGAATGCATGGATCGTGCTATCCCAAATAAAACCAAGACTCACTCCTCAAATAACAGGAGACCGGTCTGGTGGACCCCGGCCATAAATAAGCTATACAACAGAAGGAGGAAGCTACTACATGACAAAGCAAAATCCCAAAAAGGGAAGGCATCTCTGATCAGTATTAGCAAGAAACTTCGATCCCTCATAAAATCATCAAAGGCCAGCTTCGAAAGAAAAATTGCCCTAGACACTAAAGATAATCACAAAGCCTTCTTTAGTTATGTCAGGAACATGAAACTCCCAGATATGCTCTGAATTGTTGCATAACGGTACAAAATATACCGAACCTACAGACATAGCCAACATCCTGGCAGACAGATTCAGCCCAAACTTCTCCCCCCCTCTTCCCCCCCAAAGGAGCAAATGCCTATCCCAACTGAATGTAACCTCCCTGACATCACAGATGCACAGGTGAAAGCTGCCCTCTCCAAAGCAAAAAACACAGCATCTATGGGACCGGACGGTGTCCCAGGCTGTGTCTTACACGAGCTCCAAGAAGAAATGAACCCTCACATTAAGTCACTGTTCAAACTTAGCCTTACTACAGGATATGTACCCAAAGAATGGCGTACAGCTTAGCTCCACAAAGGTGGTGCCACAACTATCGCCCCATAAGCCTGACTAGTCTGGTCTGTAAAGCTATGGAGCGTATTATCATGGAACTCATAAACAAAGACATTGGGAGCCTACAGACACTGGACCCTACCCAATTCGACTTTGTTGAGGGCAGATCTTGCCTCTTAAACCTAGTTGATTTCTTTGAAACAGTTACCAAAGCCATAGATAAGGGCAAGGTAGTCCACACAGCCTACCTGGAACTCGCAAAAGCCTTCGACACAATACCTTACTCGGGCATCATAAATAAGCTTACCAGCTTAAATATCAACCCCTATATCACAAGATGGGTTGCAAACTGGCTCAGAGATAGAACCCACATGGTCAGAATCGCAGGTGCCATGTCCGAATCCAAACCAGTTACAAGTGGCATCCCACAGGGCTCAGCTCTGGGACCTCTCTTGTTCGGTATATACTTCTCTGAGGTTCAGGCTAACACGGGGGGATTATGGCTGACAAAGTTCGCAGATGACTGCAAACTGGGGGCCATAATCAAATCTCCAGCTGACTCAAGCATCCTCCAAAAGGGTCTCACAGAGATAGATGCTTGGTGCCAGAGCCACGGCCTCAAGCTAAATGCTAAAAAGTGCTTAGTCATACCCTTTGGGAAAAACAAGGTGCCCACAAATTACCACATGGGTGGTAATCCATTAAGTATGGAAGAAGTAATTAGAGATTTGGGGACCAACGTAGATAGTAATCTCTCCTTTGATAATCACATTGCCAAAGTGGTTAGAAAGACCTTCTATATAGCCAACCTTATCATGAAAGGGTTCGCATCTAGATCAAGAGAGGTCATTGTGCCCCTTTACTCATCACTCATCAGGCCCATAATTGAATACAATGCCCCTTTTGCGATGTACCTTACCCGACACCTGCAGCAACTGGAGAGACCCCAAAAGTACCTCACCAAGAGGATCATGGGCTACAAACAGATGTCCTATGCAGCTCGACTAAAGAAACTCCAGCTCTACTCAGTTGCTTACTGCCTACACAGAGGTGATCTATGCCTGACGTACAAAGCCATGTCAAACCCAGAATTAATGGACATGCTCCACCTCAAAAAATCCAAGTCCCTTAGAGCTACATGCTCCAGGGACCTAAACCTCAGCACAAAAATAAATAGGACATGCTGGGGGGACAGATTCATTTCCCAGAGGCTCCCCTCACTCTGGAATAGAATCCCAATTCATGTTAGACATAGCCCCTCACTGACCCTCTTCAAGCAAAATCTGGACGCGTGGATGGGAAATCGCAAATTCACCCCTGGGATCTCTTCTGTGTCCCTGCTAGACAGAGGCACAGTAAAATAATCTTAAAAGGGTACATTCTGTGACCTACTTTACAGAGGCACAGTAGGCTAATCTAATAGGGAGGCGGAAGCCAAATACACTCTGGCTAGGCTTATAAATGCCCTAGGGCAGATAGCCTAGTATCTACCTATGAACCTATGAACCTATACAACATGTGGTGCTATGTTATTCCTGACCAATTTACTGATTTTTGTTATTTGAGAATTATGGACCAATCACACTGTGTTGTATCTGTGACGTCCCCACTCTGGGCCAGTAATTAATGAGCCTGAATCCTCACCACTGACACTGGAGAGAGATGTTCACTTGTTACAAAAATGGTTACATCCAGTATTTCCAGATGCAGTTCTCTGCATCAAGCACAATTTCCCTTAAGATCACACAGGGAACATAGTCAGTCAGGAGGCTGGGTCCTTTCTCTCTTTCTCTCTTTCTCTCTCTCCAGATCCTCAGTAAGACTCCCCACTGGCACAGCTATAGAGTTGAGACCTCAGCTGAGTGTCCAAGCAAATTTCTCCACCACTCTCTCTCTGAAACCAGTGCTTCATGCCCCTGCTCCAAGCAGCTGAAATACACACTCTTTGAGATTTGATTTTCACACAAACACACACACACACACACACACACACACACACACACACACACACACACACACACACACACACACACACACACACACACACACACAACACACACACACACACACACACACACACACACACACACACACAGCCTTGCTAAGATCTGCAGCAGCAATTTCAAACCTCCACCCTTCCAGAGTAGCAATTAGTTCACCCTAATGACAGTGCAGGAAGATTCCTAGTACAGACTTTTGTCTCTGACTGCATTGATTCATAGGTTCATAGGTTCATAGATTAGTAAGCCATTTTAGAAGCCTAGCCTATCTCTTTGAGAGACTCAAACCCTGCACAACCAATAGGCCACCCTCCCAACCCCTAGGCCACTGTAATATACAATTGTTATGGCCTATGCCAGGTAATTTAATTTCAAACTATTTTCAAAGTTTGGGATTAACCTTTTCTCTTCCAGTATCTTCTGTTAAAATATATACATTTAAACAGTTACAATAATATGTGTATATTTCTTTTTCTGTCCAGCAGGACACATTGTTGGTACATTTTTAACACAAACAGCTTTACAAATACATTTTTCAACACAAGCATCTGTACAAATCAGTTTGATATACAAATGACCTATAATTCTTTACAAAATCCCAGCTAGCTGTGCTGGCATATGTTACACATCCACTGCCCTACTTCTCCTGGCATAGCTGGTAATACCTGACATCATCATACCTCTCCCCCTTTTGAAGACTCAAGCTAGTTTTTCAAGTCCCCTTGAGAAATGCTGCTTGAGAGGAATGAGCCTGTCTGGGAATACATTAGCCCATGCCCTATCTTGAGAACCCATCTGCATTGCCATTGCTGACCCCACTACAGTGCTCTACTGTCATGTGATATACCTGCAACCCTAGGCTCCACCATAGTAACTTGGCATTTAGATGGCTGGCACGATGTAGCCATAGATCTTCATCAGATTCCTTCTGCCACCAACTGCAAATAGTTAGCATAAGAGCTTCCCTGTCATAGCACGTCTTCATCATGCTAACATGGTACAATTTGTGCCTTTGCCTCATCCCTAGCAGTTCTGCCATGTAGTTAACATCACTGACCATCCTTACCACTTTGAAGGGTCCCTCCCAAGCTGCCTGCAGCTTATTGTGTCTGACAGGAATAAGAACCATAACCTGTTGTCCCACACCATACTCTTGGGCTTGAGCATTTCTGTCATATCAGACCTTTTTCTGTTATTGGGCTCCTGCCAGGTTCTCCTGGGTCAAGTCCATGAGCTCCCTAAGCCTTGTCCTGAGGTTTAGGACATATTCCACAACAGACTCCTAGTGGGACCACACAGCAACTCAAATGATGAAAAACCTGTGGATTCCTGGGATACCTCTCTGTATGCAAACAGCAGATGGGTCAAATATTTGTCCCACTCTCTCTTAAACTGGTCTGCATATGCCAGTAGCATGGTATTTAGTGTAGAGTTTAACTTCACCACAAGACCATTAGTCTGCAGACAGTAGGGGCTGGTCTTTAGGTGCTTCACCCCACAAAACATCCACAGACAAGCCAGCAGGTCTGACATGAAATTGGTACCTCTGTCAGTCAGTATTTCTCTTGGGAAACCTACCAAGCTGAAACAGAATTTGCCACCTTCTCTGCCTCAGTGGAGGACAGAGACACTGCCTCAGGACCTCAGGGTATCTAGTAGCATAATCTACTACCACCAGGTTATACTTCTTCCCTGTGGAACTTGGGGTACTTAGAGGCCCCATAATATCAATAGCTACCCTCTGAAATAGCTCCTCAATCACAGGCAAAGGAGCCTTAAATTTATCTCCTGCCTTGCCTCCTTTTTGGCACTGCTCACAGATCCTGTCATACCCTGTTACATCCCTTGCAATCCCAGGCCAATAAAAGTTCTGCATAATACATCTCTTGGTAATCTTTATGCACATATGACTTGCAAAATGAATGTCATGGGCTATGGCTAGATGTGTCAGACAGTAGGCTCTAAGTACTACCAACTGCTGTATTACCTCACCTTCAGGCCCTCTCCCAGGGGTCCATTCTCTGTATAGTAACCCTTTGTTCCAGTATACAGACTCCCTTTTCCTTGAGAATTGGGTGCCACCCTAGCTACCTCCCTTAAGCCTTTTAGTGTAGGGTCTGAGAGATGAGCCTGTCTCAACTTCTACCTTTGTGACTGTTCCCAGTTCCACTTCCACAGGAAGTCTGGTATCCTCTGACAGTGGAATGTCCCTGTCAGCCTGGGTACTACCACTCACCTCTGCCCTTGCAGTCATCCTGTCCAAGGGAACATCAATACCAACCAGCAGCTGTGGCTCACATTCAGGCTCACTACTACAGGGTAGCTCAGTCCCTGAAATAGCCAACTCACCAGCCTTGGATTTAGGTGTGGGGTCTGTCTGGGTTTCCTCCAGGCTACCAGATCCACATGCCTGTTTCCAAGCTTGACTGCATGTAACTGCATGCACACAAGGTACTGCATTATCAAAATCATTCCCTATCAGGACATCTGCAGGATATCCTAAAACACATCTGCCTGCTTGCTTCCTTTTCCATCCTCTCAGGCAAGGTGAACCCTGGCCAAAGGCATTTGGAATGGGGTCCCTCCTAAAGCTCAGACTGGAGTGGAGTGCCCAAGCAAGTACTGCTCCTGTTTAACTACTGCATGCTTCACAATGTTTACGTCAGAGGCTGTGACTCTCTTAGCAGTGGCCTGTTTTCCATCCACTAAGATAGGATAAAACCTCTGGTGATAGTTTGGTAGCCCTGTTGTCTCCAGACAACTTACCACTGGCATACTGTTATTCCCAGTTGCTGGTTCCCCCCACCTTTTGTTCCCCACCTTGCCTCTGTGGGTTATCACCAGACTATATGCTACATGGCCCCACTGGCTACATTTAAACATTTAACCCTTGATTCTGGCCATGTACCTGAACTAGTGGCTTCCCCTGTTACTGGTGGACTCTGTTGAGATGGTTTAGGCTGCCCACCATGGATTCATTTATATCCATGTGAAGCACTAGGTATCCCCTTCCTGTGCAGTGATGCCCTGCTTGCTAAGTAGAGATCCCCTTTTTTCCCCAATTCATTTGCAGAGTTACATTTCGGTCTGCCAACCAGATTCTCATGTACTCAGGCAAAGTGCTAAGGGTTTGTTCCCTCACCAAAAGGTCTGCTGGCCCTTCAAAAGGGGTGGCCTGACACCCAGTCGCCCATCTATGAAAATGAGTGCTTAACTTAGCAATATAATCACACACAGTTTCATCTGCTTTGCATCTATGCTTACAAAATCTTTTTCTGTAAGCTTCACATGTTAACTTAAAACATTAGAGTAAACATTTCTTTACTTTATCATAGTTTAAACAATCAAGATCAGACAATTTAGAAATAGCAGTTACAGCTTTACCATGGAGTAAGGGGGTCAGGACCCATACCCAGAGCCCTTGGTCAACATTATATTGTTTACATACTCTTTCAAATATATGAATAAAACTATCAAAATTATCATGCAGCGATGCAGTGGTTAATGTTGTCACCTCACAGCAAGAGGTGCTCCAGTTCAATTGTCAGCTGGGGTGCCTTCTGTGCTGAGTCTGCATGTCCTCCCTACACTCATATGGGATTCCTCCACATGCTACGGTTTCCTCCCATATTCCAAAGACATGCATCTGGAGCATTTCTCCCTGGGCCTTTGCTGAAAATAGGCACTGTCCTTGTCAGTCTTTACCTAAAAACAAATATTAAATAAATAAGTAAATCACCCTCTGTAAACTGTGGAAGAAATGTACTGACCTTTATTGCTTTGGGGGTTCAGTTATTCCCTTCCCCATTACCTCCATGACCCTGGTGAAGAGTCAGCATCTCCCTCTCATGTTGATGCTGCTTCTCATTTTATTCAGCCCTCAAAGGAAAAAGTCTCTCTTTTTCTTCAGCCTCCAAATGCCGCAGTCTCTCAGCTGATTCTAACTCCAAATATTTGGCATCCCGTTAAAGTCTCTTTAACTCCAGATAGGCTTTTAAGTTCTCTGAGGAAAATGTGAAGTGTCCTGTTTCTGAGGGGTGCAAATTCCCATCACCAGACTGGTTATCCTCCTAGTTGTTGGTCTGAGCTGCGACTAAGGTTGAAATCATTTCCTCTGTAGTCAGGTTAGCATGCACCAGTCCTTCGGATTCGCACACCTGCGCCAACTGGTTCTTTGTCAGCTTGCCATAATCCTCTGCTGACATCTTTGCCTGCTTTCCCTGACTAAACTAAACTAACATATAATTCTTTACAAAATTCCAACTAGCTGTGCTGGCATATGTTACACATGCACTACCCTACTTCTCCTGGCATAGCTGGCAATAAATGATATTGGCACAGTATATGTCACTGTTGTGTAGATGGCTCCTCAGATGGATAATGGATTGCCTACCACCTGTTGAATGTTATTACCTTTTAATTACTGTGATTTTCTGACAGTCAGTATCTCAGTTCTGAGTTATGGTATCAAGATGTATCCCAGTCAGCAGTATCAGATATCTAGTGATCTGCTGGTAGTAGGTATCAAGGCACGTGACTCAGGGTCACTGTTGTGCAGATGGATTTACATGGCATTAATGCAAGTGTAAACCACTGATGTATTTCTTTGGCTTACCTTTGCCCTCAGGCAGTTAGAAGATGTATTGTTTCTAGGAAAGTATCACTGCATGTTATTTTTGCAAATTATGTTCACAGTTGTACTTTGACTGCTATTTATTAGAAATGTCATTGCCATAGTAAATGAAAACAGAATAAGCAGCACTGAACAATAGCTGTTGTTATACAATCTGTCATATCAGAAGACCACATGTTCACAGTCTTTCAATTAATTTACATTGTCATATATGTATAGGACTTTATAATTCATTGTAAATAAAGTACTGGAAAATTTTCTTTATCATTATAATCCTACTTGATGCTTGAAGGAAATGGCTGCTGTTTTTAAAGTGGTCTGTGTTTCCCAAGTCATCATTTAGACATGCATCTGAGTTACAAGGATTGTAGCCTGAAGGTGAAGTAGTACAAAACCAAGAGTAAGCAATACAGATACTGAAGCTGGTTGCATGTGGTGTGCTGTTTGTGTGTTTGTCTTGCAGTATTTTATTGTAGTGATCTGTGATATCAAGGTGCATTTGACAGCTTATAAAATGTTCTTGATATGGTAACCCTAGCCTTCCTCTTCTACAGTTTCTCTGCCTGTTTTTGTCATTTGTTCAACTAGCCCTCCTCCCCTTTTGTCCCCCAACAAACACCTGTGTGAGCTATAGTGAGAGATCTTAGTGAACCCAGGTAGATCACATTTAATGATTGACCTCTATCCATCTCTCTTGTCTCCAGTCGCACAACTGGATCAGATTGACCTGACAGAATTTCTTGAGGATAAACTCATGCTGACTACAATAGAGGCTACTTTCAACCCCCAAAACAAGTCTTTTCCATGACCTTGCATACTATTGATTTTAGGCTGACAGGCACATGGTTTCCTTGGATTCGTTTTGATTAGTGTTTGTGAAAGGAAGCATTGTGGTGCACTTTCTGAATTTTGAGACTACCACTTCTTTCAGTGGCTTTTAAAAAGACCACTGAGGGTTGTGCAAAAACTCCATTTAGAAATGTAATTGTCCTGGTTCAGAGCTTGTTATCCCTTAGTGCAAGAAGATCTGCCTTTACCAGTCTTCTGTCAGTTTACCTTTCTCCAGTAACTCACAATTCCCCTTCTCTGCTGGCAGCCTTCCCTTGTTTTCCTTTGGAAGCAATGTCATAAAGAAATCATTAAGGATTTCCACTTCATCTTCATGTTATCCTTTATCAGCTTTTCCTTTATTTTAACTCATTTTATAATACCTCTGAGATACTAATTTGTCTTTTTATCATTTTTAATACTACTTATCTCTGTTTACATTCCCGCCTTGTCCCTACTGACACCCATAGCTACCTTCCTCCTGACTTCCTCATCAGTTTACCTGATCTTGCTACCTTTAATTTTCATAATCTGTAAGCACTTTCCATGGCTGTTGGTGCTGTACTCATTTCTACTTTCAGTCATATTTACTTCTTCCTTCATCTGGCTTTTCGGCCTAACCCCTGCCTTATTCCCTTCCACACTGTACCACTATATCTTTTCTATAAATCATTTACCTCACTGGTTTTCATCCATTGTCCAAATCCTTCCCTCACTGTCCCTGATATTATTCTGCTGTTTGTTTCTCTGTAGTCCCTAACCCTTGCACTTATTTTTAAATTCGTAGTTACTATCCCTACAGTGTACCATCTGTCAGCACTCACCTCTACACCCGCCACCTCCTCGTTACCACTCGTTCCATTATTCTTCTCTTTCTGATTCCCTCCTAGGTAATGACAGTATGTCTCACCTGATTGTGAGTTACCCATTCTCAGGCACTGCTTGGTCTTGAGGGTATCACAGTGTCTTGATATAACATTTTATTTATTGCAAATACAATAACAAGTCATCTGTATTTATCTTTTGATTCTCACCAATGTCACTAGTCCGCGTAGTCATTTAATGGGCAAAACACATGCAAAGGTGCAAGAAATAGCTAGGTAAGTTTGGCAGGGTATTATAAATAAAGTTCTGAAAAAGTTAACTCTCTCTCTCAGCATTTTCCTTATGGATGAAGTCTAACTTTACAAGTTACCCACTTCACAGAGAAGAAAATGACAGGCTATAGCATGCCAAGAAGAAGGTTAAAGTCTGCTAAACTCATAAATTAAATGCTGATTAATAAATCTGCAGCTTACATTACATGTAAGCATATTTCAAACAATGCATCCAAAATGGCAACAGAGAGTGCTTTTGTATATTTTGGGTCACAACGACTTTAGCTTAAGAAATTGTGAGCTCAAGATATTTTGACTGCGAGATCAGTTTTCTTCCCAGAGAAATACATTTTTATGCATTAGAAGACTATGTTTTGGACCGTTTCTGTTTTGCCTTTGTATAATAATATTTTAGTTACATTTGTTCATAATACTGCTGGTGCTACGTACTTGAGATGTGTCATACGTATTATCGCAACACGTATGTTCCGATTGAAACTACAAGGCATACCATTAGGCGAATTAACTGTCAGAGTTCTGCAATTGTTAAGCACCCCCTAGGAAAGTTATGGTTGTGTCCCACATTACACAATAAAATCTGTGTGCTGTAAACAGCAACTGACACCAGCAGAATTAAAAAAAAATGGTTTATAATTGTCCGGTAAGGTCTCCTTAAGCTGCTGTAAAACATGCACAAACTTGTGACAATAACAGGAGTTACTTTCGCGTGTGTTTCCTGAAGAATTCGAACTCTGACATGACTTCACTACAGAGTACTTGAAACAGTAGATCTACAGAAGGAGGAACCAGCCCATAGGATGTTAGCAAAAATAACTTTTAATCACCTCCACGATAAAAACAATGTCAAATCAAGCGCTTTCGCTTGGCTCAGTACCAAGCTTTATCAAGATGAAATATGCAATAAATTATATCCGTTTATATGCAACTCTCAAACCATCATGTGACTTGAATGCATAATCA
This sequence comes from Protopterus annectens, assembly GCF_019279795.1. NCBI lineage: Eukaryota > Metazoa > Chordata > Ceratodontiformes > Protopteridae > Protopterus > Protopterus annectens. The sequence continues at coordinate 93,901,247 of NC_056725.1, forward strand.
AATCTTAAAGCTGTAATCATTTTAAAAAATTGTTAGAAGTTTTTTAGTTAAATAATGAATTAATAACATACTTAATGTACCATACTAACCTGGCTATACCAACTAATTCATTATAAAATCCTCCATAAAAATTATGTAAAGATGAAAACTTTATAAGTGTTTCTAAATACCTATAACAAAACCTTTGTGTTAAAATATTCGTTCTACAAAACATTCACTACTCTAATAGTTGCTTGTCCATCTAAGCTTCCTGTTATAAAATATATATGAAGGATAAAATATGCGAGTGTTTTATAATTATAAATATATAAAATATATGTATAAATTCTCATAAATCTATGTCTAACCATATAAAATGCGTATAATAAATGTTGAATAAATATGAATGAATAACATATTTAAAAATCAAAACGAATGTTGTGACAGGTTCTGAGTATGATTCATCGACTATATATATTTCTTGCTCATAATCTAGCCATTCTTAGTTTCAAGACACTACTTATATTAATGTTGTCATTCAAACCTGGACTACTAGCAGCATCTAACTTAAGCTGCCAAAGGAGTTCTTTATATTCTAAATAAAGCTTGGTACTGAGCCAAGCGAAAGAGCTTGATTTGACATTGTTTTTATCGTGGAGGTGATTAAAAGTTATTTTTGCTAACATCCTACTGTGGATCTACTGTTTCAAGTACTTTTGTCCGATTCTGTTTGTTTTTGGTTCGAGTGATTCTATCCATGGCAGAGGAAGCAGACCAAGGGGACTATGCTGATACACCACAGCTGCTAAAAATGCCGGGTGAGGATAGACCGGTAACACTCTCTGAGTTCAACAAGGTTTTGGACTTATTGACCCAATTAACAGAAGCACTAAACAGTAACAGAGGCGGGACTTCCTGCCCATTACCTGGCAACCAAGAGCATGGCCAAGAGCAGAGAAGAGTGCGTGTAATCCATGAGACAGCTGTTCTGCGGGACATAACACGAAACGATCCAAACCAAGGATTATTTTCCAACAGGCAAGCTGGGCATAATCCTCCAGATGCAGTACCCACGCAGCGACTGATCGAAGTGGATGCTCAACATAAGCAGTTTAGTTTTAACGCTTGGGCAGGCCAGCAATTCTGGTTCAAGCAAGGTACTGTTTCTTTGGACAAAACTGACATTAAACAACAGTTTAATAACTTAAAAGAGAGACTGTATTCATACAAAAGTAATCAATTAGAGATTAATTATTTGAAAGAATGTGTCAACGTAGAATGGGTTCCAAAAGGTTTACGTTGTTTTAAATTTCCCAACAACGTACAGCCAGGAACCACTTATTATGACAAGCTTTGTAACATTTTTAACAGGGCTGGGCTTCAGGTATTAGAAGTGATGATTGAAGAATATGAAGCGAAGGCTGATATTCTTTTAAAAGACCTGAATGTCTTAAATGATAAATTAGTTAATGACACCAGTTTTTTATCTGATAAGAAGAACTATGACAGCATATTTAATGAAGTAGATCAGTTTTGTATGAAAATTCTGAACAGAAAAATCAATAAACTGGAGAGGGATCTTAACGAATATAGGGAAGGGTCAGCATACCCAGTTATAGTTAAAAAATAAATGGAAAGATGATCGTAACAGGGAGGGGGACCAAGTCAATACATATAGGAATGCATATGTACAACCTCCCACTGAACTCCCTAGAAGGAGTGAAAGGCTAGCTGAAAAAAACTAAAAAGAATTCACATCAGGATTTTCAGTTTGTCCAGGACAGGCCTGGGGGGAGAGGGGGGAAGTTTCAACAGCAGAAGTGGAGGAAGTCATAGATACAGGGATGATTCACAGTGTGGAACTCAACAACTTAAATTTTGCAGCTCCAGAGGAGTGTGAATCTAATAAGGGATACACAATTGTAAAGGAGAAAAATTTTACTGTATACAACTTCACTGAAATTGAAATAAGGAAAGAGTTTTTTGATTTGTTTATCAAAGGTTTACATTTTATCCCCTTCCGTCCTTTTGACTTGGCAGAAGCTTTAATTGATCTCAAACTATTTATAAGGCAGCTCAATTTAATTTTGAATTTTAATGGGCAACCATGTACGAAAACTACATTAGTTAGAGCAAGCATTTTTAACCCCCCCACCCACCCATTCCTCAAAGTGTTTGAAGAGATGGTAGGTAAAGAAATAAGGAAAATAAATTCCATGAATTTGGACAAAACACCATCCAATATGGGAACAGAAGAGACAGCTCTGATACAACTGCTTAAGAGAGAGGGATGTAGAATTATGAGACCTGACAAAGGGGGTGGGTTAGTTTTGATGTACATGCAAGACTATGAGACATATCTTTTTAATATGTTACAGGATTCTGAGCAGTATGAATTGCTCTCCAAAAATGAGATGCATCTAGACTATTCTAAAATTAATTACACTTTAATGGACAACTTATTACAAGGAGTCATTAATGAGAAAGCTTATAATTATTTGCATGTCAACAAACCTAAGATACTGACAATTTTTGGGATCCCTAAAACACATAAAGGCCTGGAACCATTGAAATTCAGACCCATTGTGTCAGGTAAAGGAGGCATCCTCGAGCCTTTGGGAAAGTTTGTTGATCAGGTGCTGAAGAAGTTTGTGACAGCATTGGATTACATATTCAAAGATTCTTGGGGTTTCCTTAGGGGCATTCAAACACATTTTTTTCAATCCAATTTATTAATGGTAATCATAGACATTGTGGAGTTATTCCCTAGTATTCCACATCAGGTTGGTTTGGATTGGTTTAATGAAATTCTGGTTAAAGAGTCAGGTCTGAGTGCTAACATTATTAATTTATTGGTTGAATTTATGGAGATTATATTAAAAAATAACTTCATGTTTTTCAATGGCGAAATATATAAACAAAAAAAGGGAGTGGCCATGGGTACGCCATGTGCCCCTCTGTATGCTAATATAGTTTTGCAAAGATGGGAGCAAACATGCATTTTTTCCACCAAATGGGTGGAATGTATAAAACATTATACCAGGTTTCTAGATGACATAGGTTTATTGTGGAATGGAACGGAAGATCAATTTTTGGAATTTTTTGAATACATCAATTCCACTACTCCTTTCCTGTCCTTCACATACACTATTAGCAATGAAAAGATGAATTATCTTGATGTAACCTTACTCAAAGATTGTTTGAACAATAGGTTTACATCTAAATTGTACAGAAAACCCACTTTTTCTAACACATATCTACATTTTATGAGTGGACATCCATTTTATCAGAAAAAAGGTATAGTTAAAGGCCAAATGATAAGAGCTTCAAGAATGTCTAGTACTTTGGAATATTTTTTGGAAGAGTTGGCATTATTAAAAAGGATGTTCATAGAAAGAGGGTATCCCGAACCCCTGATAGATAGGTTAAGAAAAGTGGTTCTTGACAACAGGGAGAGTAGATATCCTCCTTTGTTAGGTTCAGATCAGGCCCATGAATTAGCATTTAGAAATGATGAAAGTGCAGGTTATTGTAACAACTACACACACACTTTTTCTAAGAACTCTCAACAAATAGAAGAAGTGATTTCTAAATTTTGGCCAGTTTTAACAGCCCATGAGGAGCTAAAAAAGCACATCCCAGAACATCCTAGATTTACCAGACATAGGGATACCAATATGAAAGAATTATTCGAAAGGAATCAACCCCAAGGGAGAATGAACAACAATAAAAATTTGAAGAAGGGTACGTACAAATGTGGGATGTGTAAACAGTGCACAGCTATCATAAATAAAAGTTCCTTATATATCCCCTCAAGGAAATTTTATTTTCAAGCCAATAGTTACACCAATTGTGGAACAAAAGGGGTGGTCTATCTGGGTTTTTGTACCAAATGCCTCAGTTTCTACATTGGTAAAACAGAAAGATCTTTAAGAAGGAGAATTTACGAGCATTTGTATGAGGTCTCTAGGAAAAAGGAAACCAGTGCTTTCTACAAACACTCCATTACATGTCCAGACATGCAAATTAATTTTATTGTATTAGAACAAATACGAGTGGATGGTAGAGGGGGAGATTGGGAGACAGGACTAGAATATAAAGAACTCCTTTGGCAGCTTAAGTTAGATGTTGCTAGTAGTCCAGGTTTGAATGACAACATTAATATAAGTAGTGTCCTGAAACTAAGAATGGCTAGATTATGAGCAAGAAATATATATAGTAGATGAATCATACTCAGAACCTGTCACAACATTAATTTTGATTTTTAAATATGTTATTATGCATTCATATTTATTCAACATTTATTACACACATTTTATATGGTTAGACATAGATTTATGAGAATTTATACATATATTTTTTATATTTATAATTATAAAACACTCGCATATTTTATCCTTCATATATATTTTATAACAGGAAGCTTAGATGGACAAGCAACTATTAGAGTAGTGAATGTTTTGTAGAACGAATATTTTAACATAAAGGTTTTGTTATAGGTATTTAGAAACACTTATAAAGTTTTCATCTTTACATAATTTTTATTAGAGGGTTTTATAATGAATTAGTTGGTATAGCCAGGTTAGTATGGTACATTAAGTATGTTATTAATTCATTATATAACTAAAAAACTTGTAACAATTTTTAAAATGATTACAGCTTTAAGATTTGATTATGCATTCAAGTCACATGATGGTTTGAGAGTTGCATATAAACGGATATAATTTATTGCATATTTCATCTTGATAAAGCTTGGTACTGAGCCAAGCGAAAGCGCTTGATTTGATATTGTTTTTATCGTGGAGGTGATTAAAAGTTATTTTTGCTAACATCCTATGGACTGGTTCCTCCTTCTGTGGATCTACTGTTTCACTACAGAGTACTTTATCAGAAACCCCCCACTATTTACTGCCCTGCTGACACCGTCCATTAACTGTTTATGCCTTTAAAAGCCGACAAAAATGTTGATATTTTCCTGTAAGTGCAACTACATGGAGCACATAAATCCCCACGCAGTACACAAAAATATGATCATCTCATCGATCAAACCCTGAAATTATGTGCTAGTGACATGGATGGTAACATTGTCCTCTCCAAATTTGTGGTCCATCCATTTGTCGAGCAGAAAAATAAGGTGAGTACGGTCTCAGAACCGATCGCTTGGAAAAGAGCCACTTATCCTGCTCAGAATGTGGTTGCATTAGACGGAATGTGGTTGCGATAATACGTAAGTACCTTGAGATATTATAAGTTTATAAAGTTAATTATCATTTACAAAGTATGGATTATGCAATCATTTTTGGAAATATAGTCAGGATAGTATAAGATGGTCATCCAGTAGATATTAATAGGGATTTCATCAGCATCACTTTCAAACTTTCAAACTTTCAAAAAAGACGTGAATAGGTTTTCTCTCTTTATTTATGAATTATTTATGTTTGTGAATAAATGTACTCTGCGTAAGCTGACTTTCATTATATTTTGAAATGTTATTTATGGTGCACGGTGGCCACGGTGGTGCAGCGGTTAGCCTTGTAGCCTCATACCAAAAGGTTCTCCGGTTTGACTCTCAACTGTGGTGTCTTCTGTGTGAAGTCTTCAAATTGGGTGTCGGTAAGAGTGTGCGTGCGAGTTTGTGGTACGAATGAACTATTGTGGCAGTGTAGCCACCCGGTGGCATAAACCTTGGATCAAGATGATTGTCACTATGCAAGTGACACCTCAACCCACCCCATATACAAAAGGGGATGAGGATGGATTTATTATATGTTTGATCTACCTCAAAGCAATTCCTGGTTCACATTATGGTTTGTCTGATAATTTAGCTGACATACAGTTTAGTCTGAAATATATAACTTAGGATATCTTGTATATAAATATATGTCACTACACAAGTGACACCTCGACCCCCATGTACAAGAGGGGATGAGGATGGATTTGTTATATGTATGATCTACCTCAAAGTAATTCCTGGTTCACATTATGGTTTGTTTTACTGGATACTTTAGCTGACATACAGTTTAGTCTGAATTATACAACGAACCCCCCATTAATCTTCCAAAACTTGCACGCTGATTGGTCAGCATGCACGCTGTAAATCAGAGTTATAGTAATGGAAAAAGGTCCAGTCGCCTGGACTTTTTCCATTACTATAACTTTTTTTTTTACAGCAACAGAGAACGCAAGATCTCAGTTGCTTTTTACACACCATCTCACTATGTTAAACTCATTTAACATAGCGAGACAGTTTTAAAAAAAGTAACGGAGATCTTCCTATCTTCGTTGCTTTTTTAAAGGTGTCTCACTATGTTAAATGGGTTTAACATAGTGAGACAGCTTTAAAAGCAAGAGATTCTCCGTTGCTTTTTTAAAGCTGTCTCGCTATGTTAAACTCCTTTAACCTAGCGAGACACTTTGTAAAAAGCAACGGAGATCTTGCTTTCTCCGTTGCTTCTGCTCACAGCTCTGATGTACTGTGTAAGCATATGCATGCGCAGTACATCAGAACTGCTGCAGAATACCAGACAGCTGCGGAAGGGCAGCAAGGAGGCATTATACAATGCCATTATTTAAGAAAAATAATTATTTTTTTTCTTAAATAATGTCATTGTATAATAGCAATAACCCACTTCTGGGTGTGGGTAATTCTGGATTTAGCCACGGTTGTCTTTGTTTGGCCACTCGGGCTTCGCCCTCGTGACCAAACCACACCAACCGTGGGGAAATCCAGCATTACCCACACCTAGACGTGGGTTATTGCTATAATATTTAACTTAGGATATCTTGTGTATAAATATATGCAAATGACTGCTTAGTATTTCATACTGACGGCAGGCTGTTTGAAATAGTAATAGTTTATATTGAATTAATTATATTACGCATCTTGTCATTTGAGTGTCTTAACTTTGATCTTTCTGACTTCATCTATCATTGAGGAACCCTGCGCATTAGTACTATGGATGTGTTTTGTCTTCAGAAGTAGCCCCAGTTCGCCACCTGGTGGCACTATCCTCAACAATTACAATTTAACTAGAAAGCAGAATAATCATAGCAACTGGAGAAGCTAGGGCCAAAAACATAACAGAAATAACTGGATGTTTACCAACACGCTCCTGCTACTCTTTTCAGTACATATATAGTAATCCTTCTTGTTAGCACTGAGTATAGCTTAATAAATTCCATAATTTATTTATTTCTAAAGTTTTATTGTGTCCTACCCATTGTGGTGAACTGAAACAGTTTAAACTGAATGTGAGTGACAGCTACATCTGGAAACAGAAGCAAAACAGAGCATGTGGTCCTGTGTAAAAAACAGAAGCAATACATTCTAAAAAGAAGGAGTCTGAAATGTAGGTTAGGCACAAGTCATCTTAACGGCTCAATCACAATGACAATAAATTTCAAATATAAAAAAATCCCCAAAGAAATACATTTACCGAAATGAAAGGCTTTTGGATTAATTCAGTGGAACTCCAGAGGTTTAATAAACATAGTGTGATTATTTATCACTGTTTTGCAGATGCTTGAGTTAAAAAAGCTAAGAAATCTATTTTCTCACACACATGCACACATAAAAGTACACACTCTCAAGCATACACAAGCATATGCATAACGATGCACAAGCAATACGGTAAGGATTTAAAAAAGCAGTTAGCAAGATGATTTCAGTTACACTTTCACCAGAATCAAGGGAAATGCAGCTGTTAAGTGAACTGAGTGCTGTAAACAAGACTGGCTTACTGGTAGAGCTCAGGAGTGGTTTCTTGTTGGTTTATTCATTTATTGGCCAGCTAAAGGGATACATCCAAAGTTTTCTGACACAACCCAGGAAAAGTAAGACACTTGTAAAGACGTACACCAGTATAGTGCAAAATATTGCAACTTACTCAAGGCACACCAAAGACGCTTTTACAAAATGACCAAACTCAGGCTACAGAACAAATAATAGTTCTGCGTCAGATTGCATCCCTACTTGGGGGGGTGGGAACCTACCAGAAGAAGCTCTTGTATTCAGTCTTTAAAAAAAGAGGATTTCTTATCCACAAGATAAAAATGATAGTTCTAGGATTTTTTTCTGATGTATGGCATTCACTCGTCAAATAATCAACCAGCAGCATTAAAAGTAGGAGGAAAGAGGCAAGTAATGAGAGATCTGATTAAGAAATATTTGAGGGAGTAGAGAGTTAATGACCAAAGAAAATGTAAATATGAGATGGTATTCAAATGATCATAAAAGCATTTGTTTATTAATGGAACTACCTTCCAGGGACAGAAAGTTACTTTAACTGCATACCATCCTTCTTATCTCTCAACCTTTCATCTCCAAAATGTGGAACCCTGTTTCTCATGATTTGGAATAAATGGGCAAAATGTTGATCACTTATCAACAGCTTACTGACAACATCAACTAGGAAGCTTACAAGAAGTTAAATGTGTTTTTTATACTTATACAGCATTATTTTGATGAATTCATATGATTCACGGTTATTTACCATGGATATTAGTTAAAGAAATCCTTAACACTGAATATATCAAAGGCCCTCTCAATGTGGAGCAACAAGGAACATGGAATTTTTAATACTCAAAATGAGGAATGTTCCTCATAATGAGGTACACTTGAGGCATGCCATACTCAGTGATTTTTAATTTTAGTAACATATTGTTTAGACAGTGAGTTCATAAGCAGTAATAGTTAAGTTATGTGGGGAGAGGCTGAGGCAGGCGTCAGTACCAAAGACCATGATCTTCATTTTCTTTAGTCTGATTAAAAGATGCCTGATGAAAGTCCAGTAGGATGCTAGGTTCACATCCTACATAAGAGAGCTACAGACAGTACTAGGCTACTTGTCAGACCTACAGATAATCATGGCATCACTGTAAACAACAGTGCTTATGTGAGAAAGCTCAGAGGAGAAAGATCTGAAAAATAAAATTAAAAGTGAAGAACAGATTTTCATGATGATGAAAACATGGAAGCTATTAGGAGAAGTTCTTGTATTTCAGACAACTAAGGTAGCAATATATCTTAATATAGTTTTGTCAAAACAACAAGATTGAAGTAAGTGGCTGGTAAAAAGACAATGTTCAACAAATTATAAAGGTCAATTGGTACTTGTATGTAATAGAGGGATAAAGATCTGACTATGACACAGATAACCTGAGTTCAAACAGTGACATGGATGCTAAAACAGTGAGGAAGGAGGAAGGCTGTTGTGAATAGATGAGGCTGGCTCACCCACCCTGGGCGAGTGAGTGCTGGTTTTCATTGGCCAGTCACCACCATATAAGTAGAAATTTACATGGCAACACAAAGCCAGAATTAATGATGTGGGTTTGGTAATTCCATGCCAGTGATGGTAGCCTTGGTGGAAGCATTACCACAGAGAGAGGGTGTAGGATTTCCAGCAGTGATGCAAATGTTCATGTCAGCCATGATGGGAAGATTTAAGGCCTTAACAGATATTCCCTTCTTGCTGAAATGGTGATGAAGGCACAAAACATCTCTATGAAAGCCTAGATAATAGCCCCTGCAGCTGGATCATGCCTTTATTCTGAGACTATCCAGTATAGGCAACATAGGCTGAAGACGGATAGGTGGAGGCTTGATGGTCAGTAGACAGAGAGGCAAACACTACATAGAGAATATATCAACAACCAGAGGACCTGTCAACTCCTGTTCCATCATTTTGTAGATTTCATGTGATGGAGTGCAAAGGAGCAGTAGCACTATTATGTCCATTTTTAACCATGTTGCATGTCACACTGTTATAGGTCATATACATCTAGGTGAGTTTTAGTACGGGTAGAAACAATTATCTCTGAGATATTTGAGATAAGAGGTAGTGAGATAGAGTGCTGATTAAAAATGGGCAAGGTCCTTCAGATGAGAAAATTTGATTACAACAACAAGTTTCCATTGGACTGCAGTGACAGCTTGTAGGTGTAATCTAAATGGTGAAATACAAAATAACTAAAGAATTTAAGGAGGGAGAGTTACAGGCAATCTGTTCTGTATTAGGTAGCTTTTAAGAAGTCTGTTGACCATTTGTAGTAGTATTATACCAAATGATGAACTGAATGATGTCCTGACCACATGATGCTGTTCTCTTAGGAAGTGAGTTACCAAGCTTAAGTCAGATAATGAAAATGACACAACTGTCGGCTTTCAGATGCCACTACTTAGGTGTCACTTTGATGGAGACATTATTTCAAATAAACTCCCTGCTTAAGACAATCCCCAGGATTTAGCAAGCTCTGCGCAGCGTGCAGGAATAGTGCAGGAGCTGCTGGAGGCAATATGGCCACCTTGAGATCCAGGAACAAGCTCCTGGGATGTGCATGAGCGCTCCTGAACTATACCTGCACGGACACAGCACCTGTATGCTAATTACCCCATTTGCAGGTGAAAACCATGCAAATGAGGTGAATTAGTGATCCAGGAAGCTGGCAGCCATCCGTGCAGGATTAGTGTAACCTGCAGAAATATACTCGGTTAGTAACCGAGTACATTTCTGCAAACTACAAAATGGAGCCATGACAGCTCAAAATAAAGGGTGTATATAATGTATATAATGTGGAAAGCCAATACATGGCCATTGGCATGGAAAACAGTTGCAAAATAAAATAAAATAACTTTTATTTTTTTGGGGCCGATTTTGGCCGTTTAAGCGTAGGGCAATGGTGCGTAAACGGGATCGGTTGGAAAATAAAAGTAAAAGCCTGAAAAAGGCTTTTTCTGCAAAATCACAATTTTAGCCATTATAGTCAATGGCAGGCAGAAAACAGCAAGGCCAGTGAATAGAGGTTGCTAAGAAGGAAGGCTCAGTGTCAGACTTGTAACTAAGCATTAGCAGGCAATTCCATACAAGTAAGGGGAATGATACTGAATCACAGATTTCCCCTCATGGCTAGCCTGCACCCAACCATGTAGGTGCAGGAAAACCATGGTGCAAGCCTAAGAGTTAGCTGACATCATAGAGGGATGTGTCAGGCATACTGTAAGCTTATTGGAGCTCTGTGGCTCAGGTTTGCCCTTAGCTTAGCAGAGCTAAGAAGGGGGTGTGTCTGAAGCTGCTAAGCACACTTTACATTGACTAAAAGTGTGTGCGCGCTGCACACCAGGTTTAAAAAAAAAAAAAAAAAGTAAACCAGGAAACGGCAGCCCTGTGCGCCTCAGGTCTTAAACAGGAAGGGAATGGGAAGGGAAAACAGCAGTAGGAAGGTAATCAAGGAGAACTAGCATAGCTGGCAGATGAAATGTGTCAGAATCAGCCAATTACACAGGTAGCAGTCCAGCCCAGCACAGCACAGTACTATAAACTATGCAAACACCTTTGCCTCTGTTTTTTCCCACAAACTCTACACCACTGGTGTACACAAACAGGGAAATTTTACCTAACAAAAGCAACAAAATGATAGGGGCTGCATTTGCTCTCATAAATCAACATGTGGAAGAGGCTGAGGGTGGTGAGGATGAGAATGCTGATGACCAACCAACAGTGAGGAGAAGCAGAAGAGTGTACAGACCCAGGGTAACCTACCAGGGGCTACATGAGCTGGAGACAGTAGAGCACTATAGGGTGGACAGGGACCTCCTACAGCAAATTGCTGAGCTGTGCCGGCCATGCCTCACACACAGAAACAACAGAGGGGAACCCATCACAGTGGATACCAAGGTATGTGTAAGCTTAAGAATACTAGCCACAGGTAACTTCCAAAGGCCAACTGGGGATATCATGGGGATCTCACAGGCATCAGCATCCAGGGTACTCCACCAGTTCCTTGATGCCATGTCAGCACATGCCGGTGAGCACATATATTTCCTCAACACCCATGAGGCGTTGACCAGTAATATGTGTCTCTTCCACCAAATAGCAGAATACCCTGAGGTAGTGAGTGCTATAGACTACACGCACATACACATCAAAGCACCACCTGGCAAGCAGGGTAAAGTCTACATAAACTGCAAGGGCTTCCCCTCCATTAACTGCCAGGTCATGTGCAATGCCCAGGGCATTATAATGAATGTGTGTGCTGCCAGCCCTGGAAGCTATCACGACCCCACCATCTGGTATATGATGCAGCTGTACCAGATATTTGCAAATGGGGACATCCCATATGGCCACCTAGTGGGGGATGCTGGTTATGCACTGGAGCCATGGGTGATGACATCCATCAGAAATGAACACACGCCAGAAGAAGAACTACATAATAAGGCACATGCACAGACCAAAATCATAATAGAGCGTGTGTTTGGGATGCTCAACTCATGGTTCCGGTACCTGGACATATCTGGTGGAGCCTTGCATTACTCATCAGCTACATGCACCCAAATTGTCATCGTATGTACCATGCTACACAATATGATCCTGCAGAAACAGCTGCAGCAGGAACAGCATGAGGCAGGGCCACACAGCCCCCCACCATTGCCAAGGCCTGCACAGCCACAGAGTGACTTGGAGGAGGAACAACCTGAGCCTTCCCCAGTAGGCAGAAGGAGGCATGCCCAGTATGCCCGGGCCTTGGCAAAGAGGCTACGCATAGCACATACACTGACACGGTAGGAACCCAGAAAATGACATCTCACTCAGACTCGCACATACAGTAAAAGGGAAGCCAAACATGACACTACCTATGCTTAACCATGTATAGGGACTGGTACTATGTGCATCCGACATAGTCAGCCCTCCAGCACCATCCTCAATACTGGCACAGCCACAAGGTAAGTCACACTCACTATCAATTGCTGAATGGAGTAGACTTTTCTGCTACCTGTATCTATGGCATGGATGTGAGCATGTTAAGGAATCAGGTGGCTGAATGGGATGCCAGCAGATAGTAGACACCTATATCGGCAGCATGAAATCCTTAAAAAATACTGGTGTCAACATAGTAGGCAGTACTAGACAAGGTGACAAAACCCACTGCAGGACATGTGGTGGGCCAAATGTGCGTCCATAGGACACACACATGCATGTCAGTGAAGCTCACATACCCAACAACAGTCTCAGCCATCAGGACAGGTGTAGACAAACACCAAGAAAGGCTGTGCTAAGGCCTCTGATTGATGGCTATGGAGAACAGCCCCCCTCCAAACCTACACCAACAGACTACAACAGGTCAGGCAGTGGGATATTAGTACTGAAGGGTAAGAAGTCTGAAACTGAAATGTAGGTCAATAAAACCTACGAACTGTAGTACACTGATATGTCTCTAGTCTGCATGATAGGTCAGAATACAGAATGAAATGGAGTACCTGAAATACCAGTACAGTCATAGCAAATGTGTACAGTTGTCAGGTGTGCCTCCCCCAACACACAATCCTATGTAGAAATGCAGTAACATGTATGTGTAGGTATAATAAGAGTGGAGCACAGATTACTTGAGCTGGCCAAAGTAGCAGAATGGATTGTAGCACGTGTACAATATGCAGGGATGTGTGTGTTAGGTTGGTGTGTTGTATATTGTGTAAAAGTGGTCAGCATGTAGGCATGGTGGGTTGTGACCTGGTGGCCAGTGGCCAGTACTGCTGATGACATGGCCAAGTTCTCACAACTGCAGTGCCAAACACAATGCATCCCAGCAAGACACAATCCAACAGTAATTCAGACTAATTGTTTGGATGTAATATCTGTCACCATCTAAAAGATGGACATGGCATGAATGTTGGCCCAGACATACAAACAGTACACAGGTGGAAGTACCCTAGACAGAGAGTGTATAAAATGTTACTGTCAAATGGACACACCTTTGGAAGTGTACATACAGGTTAGCAGCACATTTGTTGGATGTGTAGTATGGAATACTGATGTCGTCTGGGCAAACATTGGCAGACCAGGTATGAAGTACTGAGAAACTGCTGATGTCCCTGCACAAGCCAGCATAAGTGGAATGCCCCACTTATATCTGCAAGTCAGCTGCAAATAGCTTCCATAGCACACATGCACCCAGCTCACCCCACCATCATCCACAGATACCTCATAGGTCTTATCCCTGCTGTTGGGAATAAGTACAATATGACCCCCACCTCTGTATGGGAAAAGCCACATAATGCAGCATGCTGAAGAGGTGTCCCATGCAAGTGTGCCCCTAGCTGTAAGCAGCAACCTACCAGCATCCACACCACTGGATCAATAAGGACAGAAACTATTGACATTAACACCTTGCACACATATCCTGTCACCCCAGGGGAATATAGTGGCTTGCAGCCTGGGACTGTAGGAGTGACACAGTGCTCCGACCTACTACAGATGGCCTGCATCACTACCAAATGCCCTACAGTCCTTTGTCAAAGGCCTGTGTCTCACCTGTACTGCCAATGTATGTTATCTCTTGGACTTCCAAATAACAACATAACATAGTCCACAGAACCCAAATGCAAGGCCATGTTGACAAATCCCAGTAGCATGTCCACCATGTCCTACTGCATGAACTGTGGACCAACTCCTAAATACTGCTGGGATGAAGTGATAACTATAGGGATACTTATCAGATAACATTTGCATAATGTTCGGAAGAGGATAGAATAATGGGGGGGGTAGAAGCATGGATGCTATGGAGTGTGTGAAATCAGAAACTTAGCTGTGTGCACATACTATCCCTGCCTGCAAACACAGGAATGGGTGCCCACAAACCTGCTCGTAAACCGCAATGTGAAGGGGTAATGACCAGAAATATGAACCCTGCCTCTGGGTAACCTGTGTGAATCTGTACAGCTGTGAGGTATGGCCACAGCAGGATATGGCCATACTGTCAAGTTGATAGATGTACAACCATGGGAGCCACAGCCACCACTGTACCAAGGTGCTGAACCATTTACACAGACCCATCAGCAAGTGTCTGTAGCTCCTCCTCCAGAATGGCATAATTGTGCAAGAATATGTAGGCTGCAGACCACAATACTGGACACAGCTTCATTCATCCTGTGTTCCCCAGAAAATTACTGCAAGCAAATATGTATACCTGACAGTAGCTGATGACATAAAACATCACAGTGTATAACAGTACATATGTCTGAATATCTCTGCTAACACCAAAACCATGTAGCAGAAGCAGCACAGGCACAATTAGTTACAGTACCCCACTATCATTTGCCCTTTGTGACCCCATATTGTCAACCGATCTACAGATACCCTGCAGAAACAGGTTGCTAGCTGTAGGTGTAGAACACAAAAGCCTGAACTGGAGTACAACCTAGCTGGAAAGGATTCACAAATTCAATATAGAAGGTCATACTGGGCATGCTCCCACACTTAGAGAAACAAAGCCCATGTCTGACAACAAAATACTGAAAGGTCATACTGGGCATGCTCCCACACTTAAAATGAAGCTCATGACAGTGGACTATACATATCTGACAGTTGCAGATGTTTTGTGCACACACTCCACATTGCACACCAGTCATGCTTTGCACACATGTCGGACAGGAATACACACATATATCCAAGGACAATACACTATAATAGGCCAAAATTACACATACATAGATATGTGCAAGAGAGTGACAGATAATGACAAAGAGCTTCCCATCATGAGGCCTGTCCCTCCCAGCACACATCCAATTGGCTAAAGCCACATGATGTGCAAATGTCAATCACTGTAGACATTTGCTTCTGGTATCTCTCAGCACTATAGTGTCTGTGGTGCTTGTGATTAATGTGTAACATGACTGTACAAGTCATTATTCATCTAGCAGTTGTATGCATGTCCTTGTTAAATGTAAACCTGTGTGTGATTGAGTGTTGTGTGTGTGTGCTTCCAGATGAATGGTTTATGGCCCATTCACACACACTGCACTCCCCATTACCCTACTTTGGCAAGCCTGCTGATGTCATTCACCTTAAAATACAGCTTTGGGGAAGGAGTAGCACTATAAGCTCAATGGCGTGTGCTATAACTGCATAATGCCATAGGGTGATGCACTAGCTAGGTAGGAGTTCTAATCCCAGACATGGCAACTGTGAGACTGTGTGTGTGTTTGGTTGTGTGTGGGTGTGTAGGGATCAATGCTTTTGTGGCCATTCACAGTCACTACACTTCCCATTGCCCTACTTTGGCAAGCCTGCTGATGTCATTCACCATGAAATACACCTTTGGTGAAGGAGCAATTGTATAAGCTCTGTGGCACATGCTGTAACTGGGTAATGCTATAGTGTGATGTGCTAGTTAGGTCGGAGTTCTAATCAAAGACATGGCAACTGTGAAACTCTATGTGTTTGTCTGTGTACGGAGTAATGCTTTTGAGGCCATTCACAGTCACTACACTTCCCATTGCCCTACTTTGGCAAGCCTGCTAATGTCATTCACCTTGAAATACACCTTTGCTGAAGAAGTAGCTCTATAAACTCTGTGGTGCATGCTATAACTGCATAATGCTAGAGTGTGATGTACTAGTGAGGTAGGAGTTCTAATTTCAGACATGGCAACTGTGTGTTTGGTTGTGTGTGTAGGGATCAATGCTATTGTGGCCATTCACAGTCACTAGGCACTCCTAAAAATGGAGAACATCAATATCTTTGCATTAACTGAGACCTGGTTTAAGGCTCCAGAGAGCACCCCTGCAATACCAGACTACAACTCTTACCACACTTTTCGGCCACCAAACCAGGACCAAAACACTAAAGGTGGGGGAATGTCCATATTCACCAAGGATATTCACACCACCAAGCGAGTTGCCCAACACAATGCATTTGAAATTCTCCCAGTGCAACTAACACTATGTAAGACTGCAATCCAAAATGAAGCTTGCTACAGATCCCCCACCATGCCCCAAGACTCTCACTACACCTTTCTAAACATACTAGAAAATATTAAGATACAACCAAACACCCTAATACTGAGTGATTTCAACTATCCCAACATTAACTGAGAAAACTACTCGTATGCCAACACCTTTGCTCAACGGTTCTTGGAGTTCATAAATTCCAATGTCCTGGATCAATTAATCCATAGTCCTACCAGAGGCTCCAATATCCTAGACCTGGTCATTACCAACATGGGAAATCGATGCTCCACACCTATGGTCACCACCTCGTGGGTCAGGTAGGACCATAAGCTAATCACCCTTGACATCCTCATCCCTCCCCCACCCCCCAGTAAGGAAACCTCCGTAAAACACTTCTCCAAAGCCAACTTCATGCTACTCAAGTCAGAAGTGAAAACTTCACGACACTCATGCAGACGGAAACTGAAACTTCAGCTGCTGAATCCTACACTAAGGCACTGCACGAGCACATCCACTTGTGCATGAATTATGCCATCCCAAATAGAACCAAGATGCGCTCCTCCAAAAAAAGGAAGCCAATCTGATGGTCCCCTGATATAAACAAACTTTACAACAAAAGGAAAAAACTGTTGCAGAAAAGGGGGAAATCCCAAGATGCAAAAAACTCCCTTACCAGCCCCAGTAAGAAGCTGAGATCCCTCATAAAATCCTCCAAAGCTAGTTATGAAAATACAATTGCCAAAGATTCCAAAGACAACCACAAGGCATTCTATAGCTATGTCAGTAATCTAAATGGCAATGCTCAGATCTGCTCTGAGCTACAACAGAATGACATTAAATATACTGGTCCCAAATATATTGCCGATATCCTGGCAGATCGATTCAGTGCCAACTTCACCCCATCTCACCCCATAAAGGGCCCATCTCAATACCAAAACATTGCCAGATTCTGGTAAAAATGGCCACACAGGTAAAAATCACACTCTCCAAAGCTAAGAATACAGCATCCATGGGACCAGATAACATCCCGGGTTGTGTACCACATGAACTACAAAATGAGCGGGCACCTCATCTAAGTGCCATGTTTAATCATAGCCTCATCTCAGGCTTCATGCTCACTGAGTGGTGTACAGGTGCAGTTATCCCACTCCACAAGGGGGGATCCACCTTGGATCCTGGGAACTACCACCCCATCAGTCTGACGAGCCTGATCTGCCAGACCATGGAATGTATTATCATGGAACTTATAAACAAAGACATTGGCAACCTTAAAACACTAAGCCCCACCTAGTTTGGGTTTGTGAAGGGCCGAGCTTGTCTCCTGAACCTGATTGACTTCTTCAAATCCATCTCCAGAGCTGTGGATGAGAGTAAGGCAGTCCCCACAGCCAATCTGGACTTTGCCAAGGCCTTTGACACCACCCCCCAGTCTGGAATCATAGATAAACTTCTTAAGCTGGGCATTAATCCCTATGTTACTTGATGGGTTGCCAACTGACGTACTGACAGAATACACACTGTAAAAGTAGCCAACTCCAAATCCAGCTCCAGACAAATGACAAGTGGAGTACCTCAGGGTTCTTTCCTGGGACCACTCTTGTTTGGCATCTACTTCTCTGAAGTACAGGCCAACACTAAGGGACTCTGGCTAACAAAGTTTGCAGATGACTGCAAACTGGGAGCCATTACTGAATCCCCAAATGATGTGGATATTCTACAAAAGGGCCTTACAGAAAGAGATGCTTGGTTCTAGAGCCATGGGCTCAAGCTCACTGCCAATAAATGTATAATTATCAGCTTTGGGAAGAAACATGTACCCGTGAATTACCACATAGGTGGCAGTGCACTAAACACCGAAAGTGTGGTAAGAGACTTAGGGACACAAGTGGACAGTGGTCTCATCTTTGATAACCACCTCGCCACAACAGTCAGGAAATCCTTCTATGTGGCACACCTCATCACTAAGGGATTTTCATCCAGAAAAAGGAGGTCATTGTCCCACTGTACTCATCTCTCAGTAGACCCATTATAGAATACAATGCCCCATTTGGTATGTGCCTCTCAAGACATCTGCAACAACTAGAAAGGCAGCAGAAATACCTTACTAAAAGAATCACAGGCCTAAAGCAGATGCCCTATGCTGACCGTGTACAAAAACTCCAGTTATACTCTGTCACATATCGTCTACTCAGACACATTCTCTGCTTAACATACAAGGCCATGTCAAACCCAGAGCTGCTGGACATGCTACACTTAAAGAAATCCCAATCCCTCAGAGCCACACACTCCAGTGATCTAAACCTTGTCATCACAATGAACAAAACATGCTGGAGGGATAGGTTCCTGACCCAGAGACTCTCCAGACTCTGGAACAGACTGCCCATACATGTCAAGCAGAGCACCTCTTTGGCCCTGTTCAAAAGAAACCTTGACAATTGGATGGGAGATAGGAAATTCACCCTGGGGATCATGTCAGTCACCCTGCTAGACAGGGGTCCAGGGAAGTAAATACTGTAGGAAGAAATATCCAGGGAATTGTTATAGCTAGGCTTGCATAGGCCCTAGGGCCAATAGCCTAGTACCCACCTATGAACCTAAGAACCTATGAACTACACTTTCCATTGCCCTACTTTGGTAAGCCTGCTGATGTCATTCACCTTGAAATACACCTTTGGGGAAGGAGTAGCCCTATAAGATATGTGGCACGTGCTATAACTGTGTAATGCTATAGTGTGATGTACTAGTTAGGTAGTAGTTCTAATCACAGACAAGAAAACTGTGTGTGTGTGTGTTTGTGTGTCTGTGTAGGGATCAATGCTTTTGTGGCCATTCACAGTCATTACACTTTCCATTGCCAGACTTTGGCAAGCCTGCTGATGTCATTCACTTTGAAATACACATTTAGGGGGAGGCATAGCCCTGTAATCTCTGTGGAGCATGCTATAACTGCATAATGCTGTAGTGTGATGTACTAGTTAGGTAAGAGGTCTAATTGTGGACATGGCAACTGTGAAACTCTTTGTGTGTTTGTTTGTCTGTGTAGGGATCAATGCTTTTGAGGCCATTCACAGTCAAATCACTTTCCATTGCCCTACTTTGGCAAGCCTGCTGATGTCATTCACTTTGAAATACACCTTTGGGGAAGGAGTAGCCCTGTAAGCTCCATGGCACGTGCTATGACTCCGTAATGCTATAGTGTGATGTACTAGTTAGGTAGGAGATCTAATCCCAGACATAGCACCTGTGAGACTCTGTGTGTGTGTTTGTCATCAGTATCCTGTGTGGAGGTAGCTGTGATTGTGTAATAACAGGACTCATTGTGGGGTGGGTTTGGCATATTTCTTACATGGAGGATTTATTATATATCACAATGTCCACCTTACAAGGACAACAGATGTCAAACAGCAGAGATGCTGGTGTAGACCATCTATACCCCTACATGTGACATTATGGATTAGGGAACAATATAGGCAGCACTTGTATTACCCAGAGAACACTCTCCACCCATGTCGCATACATAAACACACTTGGCTAGGCAACAACCACTATGTTGATAGTTCCCTGCATATTGCCCACATATAGTAACCATGGTGTGATTGCAGTGGACTACAGAGGACATGGCACCCTGTTCCATCCCTACAATAGGGAAATAATTGCATACAGTGGTCCTTTGCTGTGTTCCCCACTGGTTACCTGCAACAACTGTAGAGTCAGCAAATGTAACCCACAAAGAAAATACCATGCCTTATACACATGCCCTGTATGAACAGATGCCACTAACACCAGTGAATACCTGTATCATGCTGTCAATGTAGGTGCAGGATCAACCTGAGTTCCATTGCCAGTTCTCACCACATGAGGTCAGGAATGCCACATCAGATGATAACAATCTGTCCACACAACATGCCCCAGACACCCCAGGTACACTTCCACATGTCACACATGCATGTGAGGCATATGCACATCTCAGACACCGTCCATGTTATGGAATATAGAACACATACATGGCAAGCATTGCACAGCAATGGCCACCCACAATAGTAGCCCAGATGACTGGATGGTGAATACAGTACCCACCTGTGTGGGACAGTCCAGAGACTACACCCCTGAGCTACACTGCAGACCATTGTCATGTGGCTTGATGTCAAGGTATACCCTTTGCCTAGCCTTGTACAGCCTTCTGGCACAGTC
This sequence comes from Protopterus annectens, assembly GCF_019279795.1. Taxonomy (NCBI): domain Eukaryota; kingdom Metazoa; phylum Chordata; order Ceratodontiformes; family Protopteridae; genus Protopterus; species Protopterus annectens. Next base: position 93,922,140 of record NC_056725.1, read on the forward strand.
AACCACTACACACCTGTGAAGCAATGAACCCATGCATGTCAGTACTGGCAAACCTGTGTCTGTGTAGAGATCAATGATTTGGAAGCCATTTACACTCACTACATCTCCCATTGCCCTACTGAAGCATGTCTTCTGATGTCAGTCACCTTAACATACCCTTTGCCCATATAACCTCTGATAACTCTCTCTGAGCCTGATAACCTCTGTGGTGCATGTGATACCTGAGTAATACTGTAGTGTAGCAAACAAGTAATTCAGGAAGTCTAAGACTGACCCTGCCAACTGTGATAATGTATGTGAGTCCCTGAGAGAGTGTGGCTGTGTCATCCTTGACACCTGCTATTGTGGACAGGCACATGTACTACACCTACCTTATCCCTCCTTTATCACTGTTGCTGATGTCACTCACCTTCAAATATACCTTTGGACAGCTCTCCAACATGTAAGCTCTGTGGTGCATGCAATAACTGCATAAAAATATAACAGCAATACATAGTCAGGCAGGGGTCTGAAACCCCATACTGGTAAGTGTGTGACACAAACATGCTTAGCTTTTACTCTCCTACTCCCTTCCTTTCTTACTTTGTCTCTGTCTGTCTCTCTCACTCCCTCTCTGGTGGATGTGGAGAAGTACACCTGCTTTGCTTATGGGGTCTATATTAGAACCTCGAAAGCCCGTTTAAGCGACTACGTAAATGTCGACACATATTGAGCAAACTGTGAGTACACCAAATGCCCAAAACTGCGAAATTCAAAATCTCAAATCAGCATAGTTGGCCCTTCTGCGGTATAGCTCCGTAAGGTAAGTGTGCGATAGTTACGGACCTTAGGGTTAGGGTGTGGGTTAAGGTAAGTGCATAGAAGTAATGTATGTAAGGTTTAGTGTAGGGTTAAAAGTAGGGTTTTGTTAAGTGTATGTGTGTGGATTATTTATTTTGTTTGGATATACCTCATTAAGGTAAGTGTGCAATAGTTACAGACCTTAGGGTTAGGGTGCGGGTTAAGGTAAGTGCATAGATAGTAATGTATGTAAGGTTTAGAGTAGGGTTAGAAGTAGGGTTTTGGTTAGTGTATGTATGTGGTTTATTTATTTTGTTTGGGTGGGTAGTATGTAGTGAGTGGTGGGGTTGGCCAACTATGCCGGTTCAAGATTTTGAATTTCGCAGTTTCGAGCGTTCAGTGTACTCGTGGTTCGCGCAATATGTGCCGACATTTACATATTCACTTAAATGGGCTTTCGCGGTTCTAATATAGACCCTTGCTTAGGCAGCAGCTTGTGTTTTGTAAGTGATGCTCATGATCACCTGATGGCCTGTGCACGAATTTCAGTCCCCCACTAGCTGATTGCATGTGGAACAGCTGTGGTAACATTCCCATAGCCAATTGCATGGAAACACACTCCTATAACTAGGAACATCATGTAGGTGTTGGCCCTTTTCATTCACTGTGAGCAGGACTTCATGTTGGTGTTTGGCAAACAGCAGAACAGAGGGTAGTGGGATACACCTCTTACAACATACACTGTGGAGACAGGCCAACAAACAGGAGGGGGATGTTCCAGACATGAGTACGGAATGTAAGCCTTACTCTTCTACATTTGAAGTAATGTTGGTTTAACAGGGTTTGTGTGGATATGGCTGGTCTACATGATTTAATACCTGTCATTACAGTGTTATGTGGTTGAGGAAACGCCCACCTGTAGGGCTATCTGCAGACTGGCCAATGTTTGGAGTCTTACATGTGGTGTGTTACTCACACATTTCCTATCTTTAGAAATGCAGTAGCATACTCTGAGGATTGCAGTCAGTTCATGGTGACAGCCATGTGAGTTACTGACTTCATATCCCTCTGAAGACATATGTCACAACAAACCCTGTTACACCAGTAAATGTATGAGGTTGCCACACCAACATGTCAATATTGGCCCTGTGTTTGTGCCTCCAGCCACAACTCCCTCAACCTTTGTACATATGACATGCAGTAAGAGGTGCATATGTTCAGTACACCATTACTTATTGACATCATACCTGATAACAAACCAGTGAGATATTAGACTGCTAGACATGTTATGTATAGTAGAGATTATATATGAGGAAAAAACCTGGACATTTTGTTGTAGTGTGTACATTAGTG
>NC_056725.1:93929272-93934272 GCF_019279795.1 Protopterus annectens
TACAGTTCATGTTAAAAGGATAAATAGTTGTCTATCACACTATCTGCAGTTCTACAGCACCTCTCATCCTCCAAAGGGTAGGGCTGTGCCACCCACACCAGCACTCCTATGTGTACCGAGTTGAGGATTGCACTACATTGGGGAAGGGGACATATACCCTGCCAGTACCATCATCAATGACATTAAACTAGCAGACTGCTTATTTCCCAATGTGTTGTGCCTAGTTTGTCGTGGTGGAATTACATACACTACAATGGGTTCCTTGCAGAGCTACATACATTCATGTGTACAGTATTCTCTGTGTATTGTATCAACACCAATGCCTCTGTGTGTGTTATACACAAACATGTGGTATGTACCACCCAGTACACTTACCATTGTCCACTGTAGAAGGGCTGCTGACATCAGCCACCATTCAGTCACCTGTATACACCACCCCAGACCTATCAGCCATGTGGCACATGCAGTAACTGTTATACAGACCTGTGACATGTGTTCACCTGTACCCAGGATATGGCACAGCCAAGGTGTCAGCACAGTGCCATACCCCTTATAGAATACAACAGCAGACCATCCTCCTGCTGACACATGGACACCTACAACACAAACGGAATACATTATGGAGACCACAATCACTCAGTGTTAATAACAGCTATAATGCATCATGGCTGGATAGCTACACTTCCTGACATGTAAGCATTAAACTTTACTGCTGACAACATGTTACACAGCATTACATTGGTACACCATAGTGCAGTCACCCTGTGCATCAGAACCATATTAGCCTGTCCCTGCATCGAGGTTATGGATGACAGGGATGTGGCACAGGTATCATCATATGCACAGGGTGTGTTGTTGGTTCTCCAGAGACCTAGACTGAGCCATATATTTGAGACCATGTGCGTGAGTGAGGGGGTTTAATTATCAATTTGGCTGTGGTGATGTGGTGTAAGTAGGTATGGGGTTGCCCTAGCTGTGTTTGTATTGTGTGTGAGTATGCATGCCCACAGTTCTGCCATGTGGCTGCCCTATATAGGTGTTTGTTGGACAGCTGCAGACCGTACTTGGCAAAGTATGCAGTTCACCATCTACGGCCACTGACACGAGAACTGTGCCTGCCAGGGGTTCCACGGGCACCAGTGGGTACAAGCAATGATATGCTACTCTCCCCTGATGATGACATATGTCCGCTGGGTCCGAGTTCCTCCTGGGACTGGCCAGGGCCACGTGCACATGTTCTGCTGTGGTGTGGTCAGCGCTCCCCTCTGCAGTGCTGGGGCTGGTACTGCCACTATGGGAGCAGCTCTGTGTTCTGGCACGTCCACATTGACCTCCAGCTGTGCTACTGGCTTACGTCGACATGGCCGTCGCACCACTCCCACCATATGCTCATGCGTGGACATTCCATGGTCGAGGATTCCCACCATCTCACCCAACCATCTATACATAACCTCTGAAAAATAATGGAGGGCACCTGCAAGATCACGGATGTTGTCAGTAACAGCTGAATGAGTAGCCCTCTGCATCCTCAGAGCCTGCCTGGTGTAACGTTCCATACTTGCCTGTGCCTCCATGATGGCCTGAAACATGCATCTGGTGGTACCAGATTTGGCACTCCTGCCAGGGGCACAATGACCAGCAGCCCTCTAATGAGCACCCCTGTACATCTGCCTATGTGGTACCCCACTGGACATCTGGCTATGGCTGCTGTGTCCAGACATACATGCCATAGATACCACACTGTCCCATGCCACCAACCACCAACTGTCTCTCAGCTATGGCCACTGGTGATGAGGTATGTATAGGCATTGTGACTGTGTGCAGGGATGTGGTGGATAGCAGTGGGATGTCAAAGGATGGCACAGCTTCAGCCCCTGACAACCCACCTGTGCCTCAACACACCTATCATAATTTTCAGCATCTGTATGGACACCAACAGATTGCCTGCAGGAGGGACCCTGACCCACCTCGCCACCTGTGAGGAGAAAACAAGAAATGCACTTTAAGACCTATATGTCATTGCTTAACAGTACACACACACACACACACACACACACACACACACACACACACACACACACACACACACCGACATTCCACCATACTACTCACCTGTCCCTGAGTTTACAGAATGTCCCTAGTTATTTCTTTTAAGTTCCCCATCCTGCATCAGTCTTGAATAATTACAGTCAGTAATACCAATCATTAATGTATTATTCTTCTAATTGCTTAAAAAAGTGATCACAAAACATGAACTGTTACTCCAGTAACTCTTTGACTTGATTGGAGTCGTTTTTTTCAAAGATTCCCTGATGTCATCCAGTGTTCACCCTGGTTTTGTCCAGACATCTTGAGCATGGCCCCTATATGTTATGGGCTACTACAGTCACTCAATAATGTCACGCATTGGAGTGTCATACGTAACTATTTTTTAGTAAATGCAAGATCTGTTGCTCTATTAACTTTTTATGTGGACTACAGTAATGTTTGGAAACACTCTCTGGTGTTGTCTAGTATTTCCCCAATGCATCTGTAGTGCTGCATATGTGGGTACTCTTTCACCTTTCTGCTGATTGCAATTAAGACAGTATCCCTGGTGTCTAGTTTTCCCTCCCAATGCATTTTTCATGCTGCAGATGTTATTATAATATCAGGTGTCCTGAGATTACATGTCAGAAACATATTCCTGGTGTCTCATGTGTCTGTCCATGTCCATGTACTGCATGATTTCAAAGGGAAGTTGAGAGGTATGAACACCTCCACACTCACACATTTGCATACATGGACACACACACACAAACACACACACATACACACATTCTAGATACATCAACCCCCTCCACTCCACCAGATAGCACTTACAGACAAATTAACCCCCCCACACACACACACACACACACTTACAGGTGAGGTTGCACAAAGATATTACACACAGACCTCTCATTACCCATCTGTCAACATGCATGACATATGGCACTCAACAGCATGCAGTGCAGCTATAGTCAATCCCTGCTAGCAACATTATACATCTCTGTGATGCATGGGTTGTGTTAGTAGGTGATGTCCCTTCCCTTGGAACACACTGCACCCATGTACACAGTATTTCTGTGCACCTGTAAGGCACCCTGGCATGTACTGTGCACCATACCTCATAGGTGTACACACCATTGCTGAATATGCATATGTGTGTCAGTTATGTTTGCTCTGCTGCTCACAGCCCCTATGTGTTTGTCCGACACATACCTGGGATGATATGTGGACAGATGTCATTTGTGAATGGTTGATGTCTGATTTACAGATCTCATCATCAGCAGTGCATGTATGGCCAATAAAATACAATTACATTGATAACCTTCAAACCTTACCATGGCTATGGGGAGTGTACACACCCTTATTGATATGGTGCCCTCTTCCTTGATATGCCATGGGGCCACATTACTGCATATGTTAACATTACATGAACCTGATATGTGATATATGACCTGTGCAGTCAAATGCAGTGTCAAATGTGTTAGTTGTGCAGATGCTGATTAAGATGCATACAATTTGTGGGTGTATATGTGTGCACACCCTTATCATGATGGTTTGTTGCACCTAAGATTATGTGTACTACAGCAGTCACTATTCCTGGCAGGGGTATACTAGCATGGGCCATCTGCATTTGCCAGTATTTGGTCACTCTGCCCTACAAATGTCCCCCAACTCCCCATGATTGCAAGGTCAACTCATGTGCACATCCCTTGGAGGTCACACAGTGCTGTCACTATTGCTGTGGAGTCAGGGTTATGTATGCCACAGTTCCTGACCTTGACTGTGTGCAGATACAGCCATTCATAGCATGCTTTGGATCTCTGCTTCAGTGCACTGTTGTGTTTCATGATGAGACCCCCTCCCCACTCTCAGTCTTTTTGCAGATGCTTGACAACTATGGCCTACACATGTGTCATTTTGCAGTGTCCCAAACACTGAACACCATGTGCACCAGCCTAGTCCCTGCTAATGAATGGGAAACATACAGGTGTACACTGGCACCGGCAAGGTACAGATGGGGATGGTGGACCTGAGGTGGGGTGAGGTGTTGGTTGTGCAGCACATGTATCTTAATTGATACTGTCTGTAGGTTTCCAATGGGTCTTGGTACACCAGTACACATTGCAATGCATGCCTTTTGGGGACCTTTGCTGTTATGTATACACTACCTGTAGAGAGGCCTGGCTGATGTTTCCTGTGGTACTACTGTCCCATCTGATTACCCTAACCCATGGGCCACACTTATGCAGAGTCCAGGCAATTGCTGACACAGGTACTGCACAGCCAGTACTTGCTAGACATTCCTGCAACTCCCTCAGTGTTGTGGCATGTTACTAGGCAGCCTGCACGATCAGTTTGCAACGTGTGTCGTCATCGGTCTTGGATGGCCATCTGTTTATTTTCTACATTAATCCTGTCCCATACATCCTCACCACAAACATGACTGCACTGTTTGCCATGGTATATGCAATGGTGAGGTAAGGCTACATGTCCAACTCCTGGGTGCTACCTGTTAGGTATGGGATCCATTCCATGGCTTGTAAGGTGTGTGTAAGCCATGGATGCCTCTGTTGCAGGAAAGTGGGCACATTTGATGGCCAAACGTCTTGGACAGCAGACCATTTATTGGTGTGACATTGAGGACTTGTACTTGCTGGAACGTCCATACTCATAAAGAATGCATGCTGTCAGTACCTCAAAAGCTGCTTCCACAATATATATGGAGTGTATGTACACATATGCTTCCAGTGTTTGTGAAGATATGTATTCCCCATATTTGCTGTCCTAACATAGGACTCCATATTACACATTCATTGCTCATGTTAGGACCACGTTGCAGGTTGTAAGGGTTGTGGAATGCAGTATTGTGATATGCCATAGTGTAGATCTGCAACAGTTGCCATTGTAATAATGGTATGTACACTGTTGTAGCACTGTATAAGGGTGATGTTTCAGACATTTCCCTATTG